>NC_083474.1:11430608-11625608 GCF_030014155.1 Tachysurus vachellii
AAACAGTCTGAAATAAATGTTAGCTGTCAGGCAACATTAACAGATCCCTTAGTATTGAGTTCAGCATTGAGTCTTGTGAATGATGTTTGATTTACTGTGTACAAGTTGTACATTGTATGTGTCCAGGTCTGACCTTTTTCTCTCTTCATGTTGGGGTTAGTGATGAACCAAGAGCGTGAAGATGCAAACACAGCAGCTACACAGAACTCCCCTCCAATAGACTTGCTAGGAGAGATCTGGGGTGGTGGCTTGGCTTTACTGTAAGAAACAAACACAGCAATAAGGAATAAGAGAAAGACAGGAAAGTAGAACAAAAGCAACAGAGAGAGAGAGCAATAGAGAGCTAGAGAGAGAGAGAGAGCTAGAGAGAGGGATAGAGAGAGAGAGAGATTTAGAGAGTGGCTTCTGCAATCTGCTTTAGAAAATCTGTGGCAGGAAGTCACAGCAAAGTGGAAACTCAAATCCACATCAATGAAAAGAAAAGACATCAAATTGAGATGAATAAATTAAAACAACATTCCCCGCATATGGACGATGTATTTCAAATGCTTTGAATGATCCAGGAACAGCTCACATCCCAGAATGAGATGACGACAGCAACAACAACAACAATAATATTGTGTATCTTTAGTGTTTACATCAGAACAAATTTTGCGTTGCTGACAGCTGCGTAGCACAAAAAAAAATCACGTTTACAATAAAACTGAACACAGGATGAGTAAAAATAAAAGAGAGAGAGAGAGAGAGAGAGAGAGAGAGAGAGAGAGAGAGAGAGAGATTTTTCCCCCAGTGTTGTGTGGTCTACATTCGAAATCAGCCTGAAAACACCTAAATAAAAGAACAATCAACAATAAGTAATTAAACACACACCAAATTATGTTTGTGTTATTTTATGTATGGCATTAGGTGGTTTTGCAGGTTCTCACTCTGTCTAGATCCTAGATTCTCATTAGCACAGTATCTCCAAAACATGCACTTGTATATTTGAAGGATATTTGAGGTAAACAAAACTAACTAGGATTTTAGGATTTTAAACATGTAAATTAGAATATGCAGAAGTGTCATTTCAAACATTTCAACTTTGCCAAAGTGTGCCTTGTCTGATTCGACTCTAATTCGCTTTAGTCTTGTAAAATGCAATCTTATATATTAAGATTATAAAATAAAGACCATCATAAACTGCACATCAATATTTTCAGATAATAAATAAACAAACAAACAAACAAACAAATAGATGTATTTATTTTTTACACAAAATCCATCTATTCTAGTTCTGTAGTCCTAAAAGCTTCTCACACATACTGGCAGACTGTTCTGGTCACATAATTGCTGTCATTTGCTTATAAATCTGCTTCAAATGGAGGCTGAGCAGCTGTCTGTGCATGTCTCTTTCTAGATTACGCCTTTAAAAGAATTTATTATAGGCTATTGAATTATTTTGCAAGCCAAAAGTGGTTTGATGAAACCGAACACAGAAAACGGCTGAGCGGTGGAATGAAGCGGTCACATGGAAACTGAAACTGCAGTGTGGGGTAAGTGGCACGTTCCTAACTTTCTACTGCATAATATAATTCCAAATAAAACCCTTTATACAATATATGTCTAGATATAGGGGAAAACTAATCTGCAGATATAACAGAAGTAGTAAATCTTTTTCTGTCATGTTGGTCAATACACTACTGTAGGGAGGAACATTTAGGCATTGTGTTTATATTTTCAAAAGCATTTAATCCTGATGACTGTGAGGTGTCCCGGTGCTGGAATCAGAGCTGGATAATAATGCTGAGAATATTCAAACTGTAAAATATTTTACAGCCTTGCTGCTTTAAAGACTGATGTAAACAGATTGTCCAGTAGTTGAACTCTTCCCTTCTGCCCTGCATGACACACTGCTAGGTGCTGAGTGACCTGTTGCTGTTCTCAGCTCTCACTATTTCACTTCCTCTAAAGCTGTCAGCAAGTCATAAATTACTCTTAGGATGAGGAGTGATGATGACGTCTTTGTTTAGCTAGCAGCACGCACGGGGTGAGGTCTATGGTGCAGAAAATCTGCAGCGTATTTATTAGTGTTGTATAAGTGAAGAGTTAAATAAACTTCAAAAAAAAAAAAAAAAGTGTGTGCATCTTGCTCTGTACGGTCTGGCCTGTTTCGCTCTTCTCCTAGTCTAATGACAGTAAAAATATTTTCCACAGATACCATTCATTCATTCAGCTAACAGAAGCCATTTATAGTGGATGATAAAATAACACTACACACCACAAACAATGTCTCGTGTAGTGGCTTTCTCCTCTCTAGAGAAAAATCCACTATGAATAACATAATTTTTATCATTACCACGTGAGCTTCAATGGCATCTAGGAGTTATTTTAAAAGAATTGGTTTGATTTAAACTTCTTTCATTGACATGCTGCTCTTTTGTCATTTTCACTGGTTAACAATAATCTCCTATATTATTCATTCTACCTCCAGATTTTCTGCCAATTCACAACTAAGGCATAAACGGTTAACTTAAAAAATACAGCACCAACCAAAAGATTAGCACCACAAGCACTAAATACACCTCAAACTTGCATAATTTAAGTGTGCTGTTTTCCTTAAAGCCTCGAGACCGAGTATTCCTTCCACTAGCAGAAGAAATCCAACCTGACTTCAAGCTGACTTCTTGTTAATTTCTGTAAATCACAGGAGCTTTGAGTGGTAGAGAGGAAACACTATCATATCACTTTTCTTTGCTTGGAGCTTTTGACAATAAAACCTGGGAATAACATTATTCTTCAGGATATGTTTTAATGAATAAATGGCAACCTTGGAATATAAAATAGCCTATTATTAGGACAGTGAGAGCGACGCATGGCGCAGGTCGGAGCTGCACAGCAGGCTTGGCTGTGCTCCTGAACCCGGGCAACTGAGAAGCATCATGCCAGTGAGGTTTTAAGGAAAACTCTTTGAAGAGGCTTTGGTCAGTGGCAGCTGCCAGCAGAGCCGGATCACAGCTTGGTTCATAATGTTCTGGTTCTTTAAGTAAAACAACCGCTGGCGTTGATATGTCTGCGTTTTAAATCACTCTTCCTCTTACTCTCGGTGTAAGTGGCCTGAAAGTGTTGGGGTTTCAGCTCTCATGACAGACAACGCAGGCTGCAGCCATTCCGTAGACCATGTGTATGTGTGGCTTATTCAGAATAAATACTGGCACTGAAAACATCCTGCAAAAAAGTGTAACCCAATAGCAATGAAATATAAAAAATAAACATATTTAGTGTGCTGCTGGAGAAAGAAAGATGAATGTTAGTGAACAGGATCCAATTTTCTTTCTTTGGCCTTTTCCTCTCTTTGTATTTTCTTTCTGTTTTTGCAGTTCCCTAAAGCACAGACTCTGAAAGGGATTCTTTTTTTCCCTGTATTACTAATTCACTGAAAAGACTCCTCGCATGTCATTTCCACTTTTAATTTAACAAATGAGGCCTCTTGACTTGAGCTAATAGCTTTTCCTCAAGGGCATAATTCAATCTGTAATGTCCACGATCAAAGTCCCCGTGCATTAGAGTCTGGGAGCAGGCAAGGCGCCATCGAGGACCAGAAGCAGCCGCCATTTATTTTCAGGGCCTGTAGTAAACAAATACGACAGAGCTCTAGATCCTGTCAGAGCTACAAAGAGCCACAGCACTGCACCGTCCGTGACTTTGGCCGAGACGTCCATATAGACGGCGTATATCTGGAGGGTCCGGTATTAGAGTGTGCTTGAAAGAGTTCAGCAGCATGGGGCAATGTCCTTCAACATCATATTTCTTGTTTTACAGCAGTCTTTTCCCCAAACACAGGCAGAGCACATGGCTGCGGTACAAAATGTGCTAATGGTGGCCACTTGAGAGCTTTTTTCCGCCGTAAACAGCGTAGCCGTGCATCTAACGCTGAGGCAAGAATGAAGGCTTTTCTCCTCCATTTCCATCGTTCCACCTCATCACAACACCACTGAAAAAGCCACTCTCATTCCTGTGCGACTTTTCTTTCCGCGATGAAACAGCCACTAATGCAAGTTCCGCAGGCCTGGAGTGCGGCAAGATTTAACTGAACGATGAGCTCATGCGGTTGTGTAATAACGGTTTGGGGCTCTAACCACACTCCTCCTTGTGGAAAGCATGAATGGTTCAGCATCAGAGGCAAAGGTATAATCTTTTAAAAACACGCATCATCAAAGGACACGGCAAAGATTTTAGCACAAGACAAGCTGAAGTTCGGCTTCGTCGGCTTAACAGATCAACCTTTGTCACGTGATCCCCTGGATCATTTGAGGAGTTATTTCATTTAATTAAGAGAAACTCAAGAAAATATCTAAATAAGGGAAGTGAAAGGAAAAAATCAATAAGGATCTAAAAGTTTCTCAAAACAAAATGTCTCTGAATTCTCAGAGCACTAAAACAGGAAAAAAAAAAGACAAGAACTCGGTCATAAGATGGAGCTCTTATTTCCAGACCAAAAGGAAGGCAGCACATGCTTTTTATTCAGAGGTCGCAATCAAGGCGGCTCAAAACCCTTAACGAGACCATCCAGTGGAAGTTTTTTACCGAAATGATCACAAATAGGATTCTTTTAATGGCCTGAGATTCCTTGTAAGTGGGCCAGTTAAATTAAACCATTCATAAATCCCTTATCTACGATCTACACTCTGACTGCAAACATTTCCAGAAAATATGAAACAGCCTGTGCAGATGTGCATGCAATTAATCTGTATTAGTCAAACACACCCGCGGTGTTGGCTAGCGTTTTTTTTGCAGGTGTGAGTGATGAGATTATGTAATATATAGTGGAGAAGATTATAATCTGAGTATTAAACGCTTTATGATGATCAGTTCATGATGAACTGTTTAATCGTCAGGTCTCCTAGAAATAGATAGAAATGTTTCATATTAAACACTTAACATTTCTAATGTTGTAAAGAAATAAGAACTATGCATATTATGGAAAATGTTTTTTTTTTAATAAAATAAAATGAATCATTTTGTTTTTGCTACAAATCTGACATCAGGGAGATGGAACACATTATGCAGTGGGCATGCTGTTATAGTAAAATAATCAACGTATCAATGCTAAAATGTTATATTCCTCTTATAACACAGCACTTTGGATTACAGTTGTCTATTTATGAACAAACCCAAGTTGTTTACAAGCTAGTCCTTATGATCACTTATGTTATAGCAACTACAAAAAGTCATTCTTTCACTACACTTAAAAAAGAGAACAGAAAAACCAAAAATACATTTTCTGCTCTGAAGCCTTTCCCCGTAGTGACGTTTATAAAAAAAAATAAATAAATAATAAAAAAACACTGACACCCGAGGATGTTGAATAAACGTCTCCTTAGGCAAAAAAGCTCGACTCGCATTATTAACGATGCATTATTAACGTTAGTTTTGACATATTTGTATGAGTGTGTTCATATAAACTTATGCCAGAGCTGCTATAATAGATGATTAATCAACACCTTGTAACCAATTACAATCAAGAATTCATCAGCACTATGGTGTAATTACAATTAAATAATTATGTCCTACAATCTAAAAGAGAACAACATGCATGACTGCCCCAGCCGTCACTCTTCCCCTCCCCTGTGGAGTTCAGCGTCTTTTTTCAAGTCGCCAGGTCTTGGAAATCACAAATTAAGATGAAGCAGAGCACAAAGATGATGCGGTTGACTAAACAATCATTGTCTTTCAGTCCAAACAAGATAAATGAAGCAAGCAATGGATAAGTAATTGTGGGAAACTGGCCTGAAGTCAAGCACTGCACAAGTGAAGCTCTGTGATGTTCCTGAAACCCAGTGCTTCTGGGAATAAAGCCTTCACACACAGAGACACACTCTCCAGAATCACATGAACACACGGACACCACAACACACTGCTTAACTCAGAAAACAACTTCGGTAACTCACAAGAGGTAAATGCCTCAAAATAACTCAAAAGAAGAAATCAGTTAGAATATTTGGACTGCATATGTTAAGGACTTATTTTTAATTTATTATCCAGAATGTTATGCTATTGAAATAAATGATCAGCTCTCATCAAATAATATACAAAGAAGCAAAGAGAGAAAAGAGGAGGGAAAAGGAATATTAAGGGTTAAAACAGGCTTCTAGAAGAAAAAAATACTGTAAAAAAAAAACAAACAAAAAAACAAAAAACAGTCTGATGGCAGCAAGCTAAAAATACTAAATGAATGAAACGAATGCACTGGATCACGGGTGAGAATACAAAGTGAAGCATGCTGGGAATGAACTGGAAAAACTCACCATGGAGTTTTAATGGAAAAACATCCTGCCCCAAAGAGGTAGGGTCTTCGTGACGGGAGAGATACACACACATACATGAAAAAACCATTAATGTCCAATTAATTGGTCAAAAACAGCACAGAGTATCATACAATCAATCATTGAGAATATCACAAAAGATTAATTATAAAAGAGATCACATTTTTTCACGTTTTTTATTTTTATTTATTTCTGGTTCTATCTTTCATCATTATAATGAATACAGTATAAGGCCAAATTGATTTAAGACTCTTGGGCAGAGTCTGCAGAATTAAATGGACACATGGACATTAACTGCTAACCATAAAAACTGCATTAAAAAAAGTTTTCCTTTTCCTGAGAAACGAGAACCAAAGTATCCAGTTAGATCTTCTTAACATTCTTGGAGTATTTCATCAAGCACTATTAGGTGTCTAGATCAAATTGCAGTTTAAATCAGTTGAAAACTTCGCTTGGGCTGTAAAACTACATTTAGCTCTCCAGATCCTCAGATTCCTGTACTGGCTGACAAGAGAGTATTCTGCTAATGAAGCCCATTTGCTTCAAGGTTCAACCTTATTGTGTTCTGAGCTGCCTTTCTGCTCTACACAGATGTACAGAGAGATTATTTGACTTACGGTAGACTTGCTCAAACCAACCAGGCCATTCTCCTGTGACCTCTCTTATTAATGAAGCATTTCTGCCCACAGAACTGTCACTCACATCATGTTTTCTGCCCCATTCTGTGTAAACTCTACAAACTGATGTGTGAAAGATCCTCCTTTGAGATACTCAAACCAGCCCATCTTGTACAGAGATCAGATTTTTCTCCATTCTGATGTTTAATGTGAACATTAACTGAAGCTCTTGTCATCTATCGGCAAGTTTTCATCCATTGTGCTGATCCAGATGATTGGATATTTGCATTCATGGTGAACGGGTGTACAGTGTTCTTATTTTAGTGGTTCTTGATTGTATATTAGTATAAAAAGTTAGTCGCTGTTCTACCGAGTGGAACTCACATCACTATGATCACTTTGCAAACAAATCGATAGACATCATTGTTAAATCTGCTCCATACTTGAGAAGAGTTGGGGATCAGCTGTTAATGTACCATGTGTGCTTCCCTGATCAACTTAACATGGTGAGAATGGCAGCAGCATGCTGAGGACAGTGGTTAGAGTTGGGTTGGCTAGCAAGGATCGTTGTGTGTGAAGTTCTGATTTATAGCCTGATTCACAGTGACACAGAGACTGGAGCTGGCAGATGAAGGCATGACAGAGGTGCATGATCAGTCCAGCAGCTTGCAGGATTGGTCCTCAATAGCCCCCATCCATAAGAGAAGTACTTCAGACCAAGTGCTTCAGTAAATGTCCAGCTGTGTTAACGGATAAACGGAAGAGCCGGTGTGTGTTTTGTAGGTCCCCATGGAAAAGCCTGTGGCTTGGGTTAAATGTTCATGGTGATAACACAAGTGATCATTTTGACAGAGGGTTAAACTGGAATAATAAAAACTGCTTTACATTCAGAAATAAAAGAGAATCGTTAACCGAATTTGTGTCTATAAAAAACCTAATATGAGTAGCTGAGTAACACTAAAGTTCTTACAGAATCACCACATCTTTCAATTAATTTACAATCTATAGTAATAATTGTGACAGTATTTTCACCTACATTTTGTTCTTCTTAAAGGCAACACAAATTAAACAAAACACTTTTTCTTTTTTTTAAGATTAAAAATGGTTAAAAAAATGGTGTTTCAGTACACTGTACATCTGACAGTTAAGACACTCCTTTAGTTAATTGCTAGGGAAAAAGCAACAGCTTTTTAACACAATTGTGCTATTTATTTAACTGACAGCATGAAGCCACGCCTTCACTATTTTCACTGGCTGATGTACAACCAGTCACGATCATCACATCCCCCTGGTCTTATTCTGACTGGCTGCAGGAAAAGAGAGAATGAGAGAGAGAGAGAGAGAGAGAGAGAGAGAGAGAGAGAGAGAGAGAGAGAATGAGAGAGGGGGGGGAGAGAGGGAGAATGAGACGGAGAGGGAGAGAGAGAGGGAGAGAGAGAGAGAGAGAGAGAGAGTTAAAAAATGAAAGAGAGAATAAACGAGAGGGAGGTGAGGAAGAAGGGAATGAGAGGTGGGTAAGAGAGAGGGGGGAGACAGAAAATAAGAGAATGAGAGAGAGAGACAGGGAGAGAGAAAGAGAGAGAGAGAGAATGAGAGAGAAAGAGAGAGAGAGGTGAGGAAGAGGGAGAATGAGAGAGAGAAGGAGAATGAGAGAGAGGGTAAGAGAGAGAGAGAGAGAGAGAGAGAGAGAGAGAGAGAGAGAGAGAGAGAGAGAGAGAGAGTGAGAGAAAGAGAGAGAGAGAATGAGAGAGAGAGGTGAGGAAGAGGGAGAATGAGAGAGAGAAGGAGAATGAGAGAGAGGGTAAGAGAGAGAGAGAGAGAGAGAGAGAGAGAGAGAGAGAGAATGAGAGAGAGAGAGAGAGAGAGAGAGAGAGAGAGAGAAACCCTGTGGTAGAAATTATGCCTTACAAACTATTCACTACAAACACTGAGCTCATTATGAAAACTTCTTGCATGCCAAAATGGACATCAACCAATTACATTGTGAAATTTTAATAACAAGCACCGTGGATATTCTTTATATGCTAATCGTTTGAACAATCGACAACACAGAGCATGATGTACTGCAAATATTTGCAAGGCAGTTAAAATAAAACTAGAGATGATATTAAATTCACAGAGATGCTCTACTACTGCTCAGCTCAATTTAAGTCTCATCACTTCAGCACTGTATGTTACCACCAGGACAGTAATTATAGAGAAAAACACTGGGTGAATAAACTAGCGTATAAAGTTTGTAAAGCAATGTAGCTGTTATACCACACACATAGCTGCAGATCAACAGTCAACAAAATTATGCTTAAAGGATAATTTAGTTTGTTTTGCTCCACAGTGAAGTCATGACTATTACAGTTACATTCTCAAACTGAGTTCTCGGTTTTCTTTTTCTTAATATATCATTTACAAATATTTACCCCATCAGACTTTATAACATTTTCTTCCTGTGAACGAGCTGTGAACGAGAACGTAGTGCGAGTCCTACCACTTTACTTACTCATTGATTTATTGTTACTGATGCCTTTGCAAGATTTCTTTTGTAAATTCTGTCATTTTCCAAAGTCAAGGAAGTGATTGTTTTTTTTTTAATCTGAGTCTACACTATAAGGCCTGACTATATGTGTCCCTGACCACCAAACCCATATGTGTCCTTCTCCAAACTGATGGCACAAACTTGGAAGCGCTCACTTGTATAGCAGAGACACTTGTATATCTACATCGCAATGTCACTGTGCACAAAGCGAGCTCCATGAAGATATAGCGTGCTGAGGTTGGAGTAAACAAACTCTAATATCCTGCATACAGCCCTGACCTTAACCTGCCCAGGGACAGCAGACGAAAACAGGCATTTTAATCATAAATACCAATGACAATTAATGTGTAATGTATTTGCCACACAGGCAAGACCATTTATTTTTAAAGGCATAATTACACCTTAATCAGGCCAAAACACCCAAATATTACAGGCGAATGTTTAATGAAGTAAAAATTCTACAAATCATCCAGGATTAAAATCTGATTATTATGCAAATAACTTATTCCACACTTACAATACATTTAATATTTTTCCATAGTGTTGTTCTCATAGCTTTGAACATGGATCAGTGCATCAATGGAGTGTGTGGGATTTCTTCGAATAGTCTATTTTTTTTTGCCCTATCCTTGACCCTACTGTGTGTGTGTGTGTCTACAAGCTGAAGTAGACATGAGTGTATAAACACACAGCAGCGCAGCACACACAAAAGGCTGAGCACCTGGTGTGTCCCACCTCCATCCTGCCAACAGGGATTGTTCATGCAGGTGTAAATGCATGTGCTCAGAGTGTTGTCCAGATACACACGGTGAGGAGGCCTGCGCTGTCTGACAGATGGGTTTCACTGCTCCTGCGCAGTCAGTCTGAGAGTCTGAACGTGCAAGCAAGAGGGCAGGAGACCTGCACCCTGCTCCACGCTGCACTGGTACAAGGTTGCTCATGTCAAACATCTAGTTCCCTTCATAGTGTGGTACAGTGTAGAGAGACAAATATGTCACTTCACCCCACGTTTCTACAACACTAAGGGTGTGTGAGCTGCTATAGTCACTGCTATAGGCATTCAGAACAGGAAAAGATGATGAGAATGAAAACAAAATCCACCTGTAGAAAAGAAAGTACAGATGAGAAGGAGAGAGCGTGTACACTGCCTGATATCCAGCAATAATGACAGTGGAGGTGTGTGGAATCAGCCAGGGCCATGATTATGAAAAGGATGAATACTTTCTTTCAACAATACTACAGAAATAAGATAAGTCAAGAAAAAAACACAACAGGGAAAACTCTTACAGGAAAACAATCAGCGTGCACACTACTTTCACCACCGCAACACTCAGCACATCTTTTATTACGTCAACAGTACTTAACCGTCGTTATATTTGTTACTCTAGATTGTCCATGAGTTAAGTTCATGTTATCATTTACTGCATATCCCTCACCAGCCTATTTCTGTTTCTCTCTTGATAAGATGTTGACATCAAGACATCAATGTTACTGAGAAACCTAAAGCACATCATCACATGAATTCTAATCCACCAAGTTGTCACTGCTGGGCCCCTGAACAAGGCCCCCCAATTGCTCAGTTGTATAAAATAACATAAAATGTAGGTCGTTCTGGATAAGGGCGGCTGCCAAATGCCGCAAATGTAAATGTAATATAAACCAGTGTTTGAGATCACAGCTGGACCTACTGTTAGAGCTGATGTTAAATAAATCAACACCAAGCAGAGATCTGAGAATTCAACATCACTGTGCTACAAGGAGACATTAAAATCTGGCAAACATTAATATAATCAATCCTAAGAAGAGTGGTGTCATTACACATAGGTAAAGTAACTCCACACTAGGAATTGTTCAAATTCATGCAAAAAAAAAATATTCCGTTTGCATGTTTCTATGACATATAAAATATTTCCATAAATCTACAAGTCTCTTAACCATAAGCCTCCACTCCTCCACCCACAGTACATCATCTCTGTGTTTATGGCTCTGCCATTGCCTCTGCTGCATCACTTGTTTCGTTAGTGGATTTCCCATTCAAACTTTCCATTTAAATAAAAATAAACAATTGGCATAAATCGCAATTATGACGAGCCAGTATGTAAATGCTTACTGCAGTCGTTGATACGGTTGACTAGTTTTTAAGGATGTTTTCATATTACACGGAGGCGATCCGCAAGCTAGGCTCCGCGTTTGGCAGGTATTATTCATCAATTATACCTGAATTATGAGTCGAGAGAAGAACAACATAAAGGAGAACACGGAGCTGGGTTTGCATACCAGTCGAACTATACGCACCAAGAAGACAGGAATCTAAATCCTGTTCGTACAGCAGATGCAAACTCGTTCATGATTGGTTTGAAAACTGACACAGTTTGCATGAAATAAGCTAACTCACTTTCCTCATTTTTGCCCTCATGTTCTATACAACAAAAAAAAATTAAAACAATAGACCACAACCACACTGTTGGCAAACAAACACGATCATTCAAATACCACGGGATACGAATAGGGAATTTAAAAATGAGATTTGCCGAATGTAGAGGAGTAAGGCAGGATGACGTGAGCAATAGATTTTAAAAAAGAGTGACAAATTGTGGATAAAAATAAGTAAACAAACAAACAAACAAACAAACAAATAAATTCCTACTCACACTCACTGACGTGGCGTTTTTTAAATAAAAAAATCCAATTGTACCCTGAAAACAAAATGTCATGACACCCAAAATCAGCTGAGACATGTTTGTAGTACTACGGCTGGCCCTGAAGGTGAGCAGCCAGCACGGAAAGCCAGTACAGAGTCATTCAAACTGTATAAAGTTTCTGATAGTCATGGATGACGAATACAGACCCATTTTGTACCCTATAAACTGGAGGACCCAATTCTTAGTTAAATCGTAGTTGAAGAGCATGTGAAGAAACTCACCCTGTGCGCTTGGTGATGGTGCCCAGAGTCATGGGCTGTTTAATCTGTGCCAGCGGCAGCACCACTATCAGGCTTGGCAGAGGAGACAGCCGCGGATTCCCCATGTTGTTGTTGGTGAAGTTGTTATAGGACTCTTGGTTGGTGAGTTTGGCTGTTAAAAAAAAACAAAAGACAAATTAGCATCTAATTTATTTAAGCTACTTTTCTGTGACAGAAATCCAACTGAAGTGCTTCGCAGTTTCAAAATCAAGTCCTTGTGTTAGTTCACTAGGTCTCTAGGATAAACAAAAACCTCAAGCTAAAACCCCACACTTTTTAGTTTTCATTTTGTAACATGTTTGAAATACAGAGAATGTGATACAGAACTACAGTAAAGGCAGATGATAATGACAACCTCCACGTCTCCAAATTCTGGGCTGTATCCATCTTTATATATGAAATCATCCCAGCAGAGGTGTCAAAACAATTTACGCATATTATTTACTACACAAAATGATCTTTGGGACAGGAATTCTCATTGATTGTGTATTACCGGCCTTTAATCCACTTTGCGAACATAAAAGAAAACATGAGCACAGTTTCAAACAGAGGAAAAAAAAAAATTCTCAAATCTCCCCGGTTTATTTTTACAATAACATATCATCCTGCCCTGTGATTTACTGACACCCACAGCGCACAACACACACACACACACACATCTCCGAACAACTCTTTAGAGTCCAGCATAGGCCTGATTAAGGCTAACTGGCTCAAGATGCTACACTACAGAGGCCCGCGTTAATCAACCGCAATCACAGCCTTGCTTAAATTACCCCCACTCATCAAACAACCCCCACACAAATTGACAAACCTGCACAAAGTGGCTATGACATACAATCATATCCTACAGGTTATATCCCATCTGAAAAAGGTCTTTCAGATTTAAAAGTTTATCTTGAAAAAAACAAACAAAAACAAATAGAGGACAGTACAGATTTAAAAGAAAGCTGATGATCAAACACTATGCTCCACACCATCCTGCTACAACTCCATACTGTATATAAATATATATACAAATATAAATTCATACATACACACACACACACACACACCATTAACGGCATTACGATCTGCCGAAATACACCAGAGAATTCATTTTATTAATAAAAAGGACACCTGTTTTCGACAGGCCTCAGCATGCTCTGTATTTCCTGCATGTTTTTATAAAAGATCCAAAGCCAATTCAAATACTTGAACCCACGAGCTAGTAAAGAAATGAGTGATAATGAAGTATACTGTTTACGCCAGCAGTGCAGGGTGCAGTGCAAATGTTAATGAAGCCTAAACATCACTTGATTTCATACAGTAAGTAATTAAGACTTACTTACCTACAACATCTGTAAGTGCAACTCTTAAGTGTTCAACACAAAGCCATTTTTATTCTTATTTTAGTGCATTTTAGACTTCAGACTTTACTACCATAAGGAAATATGATAAGATTTCTACACTCAGAAAAGTCATATTGTCACAGTGTTACCTGAAATATAAATGTCTGTGATGTGTATTCCATTCTTCTTCTTCTGTGTGTGCGTGTGTGTATTCAAAAGCCACAATAATATACATCCTATAGAATAAACATACAGCTTAATCAACAAAGAGGTGTTTTTCTTCCTCCATTATGTTTCATCAAACTGCTATGTTTTTGAGACCGTCTCTGTAATCGTATAGAATTTCAGGTTATACACAGAGCAAAAGCCTTCAATGGGAGAATTCTAAAACATAAAACCTGATTATCTTGGAGTGAAAGCGCTGAGAACAGCCGTGCACCAGTGTTTTAGAGGGGTTTTAGATCATTACCCAGACTCTCTGTGTTTCACTAATGCCCAGAAACGCTGGCTTTGTGCTTACCCAAGAGCGGCTATTTAGGGCTCATGGCCCTCAATAAAGCCAGGCTTTTGCTGGAGACATTACACAAACCCCCCGCCCTATTCCACGCAGTGCCTGGCTCTCGAGGGCCCTTCACATTTCAAAACCACTACACCCCAAACGCAGCTACCTTTTGTGCGCAAGAGCAGCAGAAAAGAAAAGGAATTTGAACAGGAAGCAGCCTGAAAACCCATAATGGTGCTTCTGACAGACAAAGACGAGGAGAAGAGGAAGGAAAAATCTTAATGAATTTAGCATCTTTCCAAGATGACATACTCTGCCCTTGTATTACCTTTCCTCTCCATCATTTTAACGTCTGCCCAAAACACAAAGCGGGGCAGTTACATTCATGGCAGGTTTACAGCGCTCTAATCCTGCGCATGTCTCCCAGATGCACCCAAGACTGAGTCGGGATGCAAAGTAGATTTCAACGTCAGAATGGCCTGTCTGACCCAAAGTCTTAGAAGTGGCACGTCTAGGTGTGTAAGGTGCCTGGTCACTCCAAGCCATGGTGCCTACAGAGCTGTTATTTGATTAATGGCTCATGCGCGAGAGCTTGTGCGCTCATACGTGACAGGCCGATGGAAAGAAGATCCATCAATGCAAATCCGCAGCCGTTGCAGCCCTCACTCAGGAGAGAGCTTGGGTCATGCTGTCACCTGACCCCTCAGGATCCTGCCCCCTCTCGCTCATTTGCATTTTCTTCTAATGGCACAGACTTGCCTGCCCTGTCACTGATATCTTGTTTTTCTCTCCCAAGCTGTTCTATTTGCATCAGGGAAAGTGCCGCGCATGTTTTTGCTCCTGAAAAGTACCTTTAACAAGTGACACGTACGATCCACTCTCGAGTTTCTGTATTCATATGAAAAACCCTTGCTGGGAAATAATGACGGCGGGATATATGATATACTGCATTTCAGCAGGTTTAAAAATTAAACACTGAGAAATGGTGGAGGATTTGAGACTGCAAAGCGTCTTATACAAAGCCCTGCTAAGGGAATACTTCTATACATATATATGTACCATTTCCCCAATCCTGAATTTTTTCCCCCTCTAAGTCCAAGTTTCACAGGCATGATTTGGATGAAGTCTGCAGCACACAGGAGGCGGGGACTGAAAGAGGCAGGGAGAAGACGAGAGGAAGAGGAACAATGGCTGTTCTGCTACAGGGAAAGCGTTGTCAAGTCTGGCTGTGCCAATTCCCAGAACAATCATTATTAAAATACTCACTTCCAGGAGGGGAAAAAAAAAAAAACTGGAGACCAGAAAGTGCGGGATAAAAGCAATCCCACTGGACAAAGTGAAAACAAATTAAAAGGACCATTATAAAACACAGATGCTGCAAAGAAAATAAACTTCACAAGATTTACTGTTTTCTGAGGAAATCAGACATTGGTGGAAAAGACATCAGTGCTGACTCCTGGGTAATGGTGAATGAGAGCCAAGGTTGCCTCAGCTTCTTCTTCTTCTTCTTCTTCTTCTTCTTCTTCTTCTTTTTAAACGGTATCTGCTGGGCTACTATTTTTGAGCTCACGGTGGAGTTGAGCCAGCATCTGCAAACATGGCAAGCTGCCATCATCCACTGAATAGATGTTAGGGACAGCAAGTTTTGACAGCACATTTTATTGACAGCAAGTGTAATATACTGTAAAACGTCCTGAATATTAGGACATATTGCTGTAGCGTAACTGGTTTTACAAGAGAGACGGGATACTTGATTCTGCGTTTATAAGGTAAAGGAAGCGGTCTGGTTTGTTGTTTTTTTTTTTTCTTTGTTAACTAATAGCTGGAAATGTACGCGTTTAAATGAAGCCAAGATAAAAAAAAATATAGTATCAGAGATGAGAAAATAATAATAAAAAATCTCTATCATCGTACAGCATGAACAGTTTGATATTTAGTGACAGAGTACAAACAAATCTGTGGACCCGCTGATATAGAACCAAGTCGAACTGTAGTTATAAAGATGAGAAGAGATTTAAATATGATATATGTAATACTATTTAAAATGATATGGACATCTAAGTTATTAAACAACTCATGCTAAATATATACAGATGCCTGAAAAATGAAATTCAATCAGTTATACAACATGTCTGCACTTCCAGCTCATCAGCAAGCACCTTGGTGACACTGGGAATCTGTACCACACAGGGGATCAGATGACACTATGACTAGAACCATATGTGGGCAAGTTTGTTTGGGAGAGTTGTGTTGTTACGAAAGAGAGGGTGTGCACGTGTGTGTGTGTGTGTGTGTGTGTGTGTGCAGGGCGCTGCATCTTTCACCTCCGTTGAGCGCAGTGAGCAAATGGGGCATGAGAGGATGAACAGGAAGGCATCCAGGGACTCAATCAATGGACCTCAGCATGTGGCTCTGATCATGAAACAGTAATCTGATCATGTCAATTTACTTATGTATAAGTGGGGAGTATATCTAACCCTCCGAGTCATGAAGGCTCCAATGACAAAAAGCCATTTTGGACATCTTTAAGCTAAACCACAGCAGGCTTTTGATCTGCCAAAAAAAAAAAAAACACCCAAAAAAACACTGCCTTGAAGATGTAGAAATATCCTCTCTGTGGAAGCACTGATGTGCCAGGGTTTTAGTCAATACATGATTATAGAAAACATGCAGCTAAATCGACATGGCCCAAAACTTCAGCAAGTGAGATTTCTAACACTTACATGCATAAATAAATACAAACACAAACGTGCAGTACTATCTCTACTACTACTGATAACTATTACAATTCATTCCACACTAGTTTTCCCATTCAAATAAATATATCAAATCCCTCTGCTGTAGTGCTTTAAAGTATATATAAGTTGTGTTTACGATAGATAGATAGATAGATAGATAGATAGATAGATAGATAGATAGATAGATAGATAGACAGCAGACAGATCAGTGTAGCTTTACAAACATAAATCTATCTATCTATCTATCTATCTTAGTAAACAAATAGTGCCAAGTTTTTATGTTTGTTAGCTATATTGAATATATGTTAATCTTTTAAGATCTTTAAGAAATATTACTTTGTTTGTAATATTACTTTACTTTTGTGTAAGATATGTTTACATTTATGTAAATTTTGTGTCTGTCTGTCTATTTAAAATACTCACTGCTTGTAGATAATCACTAATAGCTAGATAGATAGATAGATAGATAGATAGATAGATAGATAGATAGATAGATAGAATAGCACATTATTATTTTTATTATTATTATTATGATGATGATGATGATGATTATCACCATCTAAAGTCTTAACAAAATTACACAAAACAAAAAGAAATGGTTGTAACTTTCAAGTATTTGCTGAATCTTAGCAGTCTACCAAAATTCTAATAATGACTCAACAAAAACACGCTTTCTAAATAAGGAGCTCTTTGTGTGTTAAACATCAACACCACGTTACTGTTTCCTTTAATTAATGTGACCACCATAATGCCACGTGTTCTTCGCCTCCAAACTAAATCTCACTTTAAACTGCTCTCACGTAGTTAATTTGGGACTCATTTGGGAAGCAAAGAACATGTGGTCATATAATTAAAGGAAACATCTGACATATATGAGCAAGCCCAAAGTTCTAAATTTACTGATTTCAACAATGGCATATTTTCTAAATGTGTAATGTAATTAAAATGTGCAGCTTTTTACTAATGCACCACCTGCTCTGAACCCAGATGCATAAATAATTATAGTGTTTAAATAATATTAACATTACTTTAAATTCAAACCTCCTTTTCTGCCTACAGCATTGAATATATCTCTCCGCAAAGAAAACGGTTTCATCGTTGCAAATAATAAAATAAATTTAATTTAAGTAATTCATAAATGTTTTTTAAATAATTAAATAACCATGCAGACTCAAAACAGACCTTTTATACAAAAATAAATATTTTACCACATTTTGCTGTTGTTCTTTTTTCTTTTTTGAGAGAATATAACAGAAAAATATATTGCTGTATGTACGGCTAAATGAAATCTTCCAGACATTTCCTGTAAGATCAGGAGTAAAGTTAATTACTGTGAGGAGGAGGAGGAGGAGAAGGTTCTGTGTAAAATGGTGAGAACTTGTGTTGTAGAGCTTCAGGTCATGAGAAGTGTTGAAAACACACCGAGAGAAAGGACAAGAAATATCACCAACAGCTCACGATCACTGATAAATCTACACCGGTTCTCTTTACACACACACACACATACACACACATGCGCCAGTGAGACACAAAATCTTTAAAGAGGCATCTAAGCAATAAAGATATTTTTTTAGGTGAACTATAATAAAACCTGACAAGACTTAAAATGCAAATTTGTGAAATCTTTACTAATATAAAACGTGAAAATAAAACGTGCACGCTGTGTTTATGTGCTGTCTTTTCAATGCAGGAAAGAAAACTAGCTGGACTAAACGAGCAGTACATTTACTGTGGATTTCACAAATACATTTTAAAAAATATGCTTTGTCTCGTAAGAATCGTTTGTGAATAAAAATAAAGCTAGCAAGATGTTTACTTACTTATTTATTCTTTTATTCTCAAATAAACTGCTACATTTTTGCATCTAAAACTTCCATTCAGATTTTAGATACTGTAAAGCTGTAAAGAAAATTGTTTCCTTGTTTGTTTGTTATAATAATGGTTAGTGATATTATTTAACAACAAAACTGGTCCCCCCCCCGCCTTCAATGACAAATTATGTATAACAAGAAAAAAAACCCCACAATTTTACTTTTCGTTAATAGCTTTTTGTTTTAGTTTTTTAATTTTGTACAAATCCCAAAAAGATGAGTTCTGAAAAGCAGGCACGTTTATCTTCATTTATTTTTGCATCAGTCCTCATTACAGTATCTTTAATGTCTGATCAGAAGAGGAAACAAAGCTGTACGTTCCCAGCAGGAGGCCATTCAGAAACCACAACTCCCCGAGTAGCTGCAGCCTTTCTGTTGGATTAGATTCATATCAAGAGGAAATTTAGGTGCACAACTCAAGCCTTATGAGATAATCCCGCTGCTCTCCGAGCTCCAGCAGTGACTCTGTGGCTTGGTGATTCAAAGCTGAGAGCACAGCACCACACAAAGGGCTGAGAGGGAACAGCATGTACACTACAGCCTCGTGGCACCGACACAACACACTATAACCAGAGCAATAAATCTACATGATGATACATGTGGTATGTTAAAACAAGAACAGCGCTTTGATGCTTGGCTTGATTGGATGCCTGATGTTTACTGAGAGGACGAGCGGCACTTTATCTTTAAGACAACTCGCTGTTAAAGTCACAGAGATGGATTTCAGGGGTGTGCGTTTGCCGGGGAAAAAAGCCAGCTTTTGATTACAGAGTATGTTTTCTGACCCGGCCGAAGCACACAAGATCTGCTCGCCTGACTACAAACCACACACATACACACACACTCACACACACATACACACACACACACACATATATACACACACACACACACATACACACACACACACATATACACACACACTCACACACACACACACACTCACACACACACATCAGGCACTAGAAGCTTCATTTGAGCTGGATGAAGTAATTAAATGTAAATTATTTAAATTGCTGTGTTCAATGGAGTTAAGACAATGTGACATATTTATTCATCAGTTTTTTGATGAAATCTTTAGCACTATAACAAATTTATGCACACAATCATCATGGCATAATTTTTCTAAAAGTCACGTTAAAATGTCATTCTAAATAAAGTGCACACAAGCTGGACATCTATTTTAAGCTTTATGCAATAATTGTGTATCAGAGGAAAAGCGACCCAACCAATAGAAAGGAAAAAAGCTCCATAATTAAACAGGGAGCAAAAAAATAATAATAATAATTGTTCTATTTTTGCACCCAGCCAGTCGTGTAGGATGTGTATGTCTCCAGTTCCTTCCCCAAATCAATGTGTTGTCATAGCCGACAATCACACACCACTTGTTATGGCTACTACGCTGTAACTTTTCACGTTCTTAATCTGCTTCCGGCTTCACACCCACAACCTCACGTATCACCAAGACAAAAAAAAACACAATTAGGATTCATTTGGCTTTTCCTGTCTGAAAATCTCAGACTAATGAATGTTGTCTCTTCAGTGGCCTTAAATCTACTGAACAGAATTAGAATTACTAATATATTAGATCTTCATCTATCTATTGTATTTTACAGTGGATTTTAGAATCCAACATGCTATTGATTGTCATTCTTTCATCAAACAGTCCACAGAAATCAAAGATGTGAAGTAAATATCTTCATTTATAATTAATTACAAAATTATCATTTTAACAAAACGCGAGTGAATGGCATTTCAATATGCCGGAAAAAAATCTAAATCACTTCTACAGAAAATCTTCATAGTCCAAAGGAGGTTAAATGGTGGTGATGAATCTTGACAGAATAAGTTAAAGATGAAGAGCTGTAAAAGAGGAAGTGTGTGCTGACAGGAAGTAAGTGGTCCAGACATTCCAGTTCAAAGTAAGGGCCTTTAGGAGAGTAAGAACTCACCAGTCCTCTGGGGACCACAGAAAGGGGAAGAGAAGTAGCGGAAAAGCATAATGCTTATTCACTCACTCTCACAAACACACACACACACACACACACACGTGAATGAGTGAAAAAGCCAGAATCCATTAACCTATTATCTTTTAGCCTGGGGATCCACTGAACGAGCCTTGAAGTTATAAAAACTAGGACAGTCTTGTGCTTTGAAGTAAAATCCTGAACATGGTTTAAAATGTTCACTGCCACATCTTCAGACTCCTCTTCATCAGTGTAAATTTTGCCTGGTCACTGCTGCAGGAGCAGACTCAGACGAAGGACTAATTTGTGACAGGTGGACCCTAATGCGCTGTTTTGAAAAGCGAGTCTAATTTAAGAAACGGATCTTCAGAGGACTGCAAGGCTACATGAGACCCCCTGAGCTCTACCATGTCACAGATTTGCCCTGTTTAATGAGGATTTAGTCATCAAAAACTGATTAATAAACATTCTCCTGTGACAGCTGGATGAGGAAGTCAAAATCCTGAAAGTATGGGTGTGTGTGTGTGTGTGTGTGTGTGTGCGTGTGTGTGTGTGTGTGATCGATGACCCAGAGTGACAGTGAGTAAGTAAGACCCTTTAGAGCCTCTCCAGGGGGCTTCACAAACACCCATTGGGCTGCTGGAACCTGCTGCGCACACATCAGCAGGGTGCTTTCAGTGTGTACGGGGTATTGATTAATCCCACTGCTGCTTTGTGGACTAGAGAGCACTGATGAGTAAACAGTGTCGACAGCCACGCCAGCTCCTGTGGCAGTCAGCACGGAGTGTGTTTGTGTGTGCTCATGGGACTGTCGATCTTGTGTGTTTGCAGCCATGGACAGTGTGTAACAAATCTAGTGCACACAGAGTGTATCACACAGAGCTGTGACACTGAGGGCAGTGGGTTTGGGTACAAGGTCTTCTAAGGTGATGTGATTAACTCTCTAATGACCGTGGCTATCTTAGATTTCTTTTAACAGACCTCTGCATATAGAAGAATATACGCACTAAACACAGTATGTATGCAGCATGTATTTATACATCACATCAGTGGTTCTCACAGTGGGGTCCAGGGGGGAAATCATTGTGTTATCATCATTATTATTACTGATTTATTAGGAATCTTTTTTTTTTATTAGTTGTTATTAGATTGTTTGACTGGAACTGAATGGTTTCAATCCAATCATCACTAATCCAAAAACAAGTAAACCTAAAAATAATGTCAGCTTGAACCTAATGTGATCTGTTGCTAAATAACCTAATATTTAAACAGTCTGTGAAATGTATTTTACAGTTAAATTGGTCCCGGGTTCAAAACATTTGCAATCCAATGGATCACATGATGCAACATCAAAATTCGCAACAAGCTGTTTCCTGACTGTCAGGAGAACCCAATATCAGTCCCGATACCAATGCTATACCCACTGCCCTTTGTTGTTTTTCCATGACTTTTGCTAATGTCATGTCTTCTTAGAACAACTTAACAGCAAACGTGAAATATTTGGGGAAAATATAAATAAACCTGGCCTGGTACAAAAATAGGTCATACAGCAAACAATATTCATTTGTGCACACAAATAAAGATACAAATAAATAATCCTGTGCTGATGCACAAAACCTATATAATATAATAATGAAGCGATTTAAATATAAAAAAAAACCTTCGCCTTCGTATATTGTATTTATATGTAAATATACTGTATTGTTTTGGAATCAAACAGTTACGAAAAAAAAAATCTTTAATTAGACATGAACATAAAGCTACTGAAGTTATTAAATAAAAAACTAAGAGATACATGGCAAGGGTGGTTTGACAGGTAAAGACGTGTCTTTAAAAGCAGCAACTTTGCCAAACAGAACAAACTACTGTCAGTGAGTGTGAAAAACTAATGTTTGTCTGGATTTATGAATGAAACAAGCTCCTGCACACCTGCTGAGCTGTGTGAAAGGTGTGTGTTGTGCAGGTGTATAAGATGCGCAGTAGATGTACAGCGTGTGTGTGCTGACCGTGTAGAGGCGAGCCGGACGGGCTGCTGGAGAGGCCGGCGATGGGGCTGCAGCGACCACCCTGCTTGCTGTTCAGCTCTTGCTCGATCTCCTCGAGGCCGGCGCTCTTCTGAAAGCGGCTCACGCGATTCACTACACGTGGGGACAGGTGTGTGCGGGCACATGGAGCACCGCCGTACGGGTTTATGGGGAAGACGTGTGAAGTGCCACGCAGCGTGCTGACCACCACCCAGCGGCAGTCAGGACTGAAGCAGATGTCCTGCACCTGGAAAAGAGAGAGAGAGAGAGAGAGAGAGAGAGAGAGAGAGAGAGAGAGAGAGAGAGAGAGAGAGAATATAAAAGTATTAAGAGAGTAAGAGAGTACTAAATTCATTTTACTCACTTAATGTAAAATATCAGTTTGTTCAATTAACAGGATTAAGATAGAAATTCATCCATATTTTACACAGTACCAATGTACAGAGTCTCTGAAAACAAATGCAGCCAAAGGCTGACTTATTGTATGTACACTTGCTGATATGGGGAAACTAGGTTATTACTTTTTTTTTTAATGGAAGGAGTCTCCGTTATCAGTGCATTTAGAGGAAAAAGTTCCTTAATAATGTCAATATAAAGAGAAAGGTTGTCTGTTGAGGAACGTAGAGGAACAGGAATCATATCCAAACATTAAAATTAGTGCTGTTCTTTAATAAACAAATAATCGTCCTTTGGAACAAAGGAACAAAACATGCAAATAATCAACTCTGATGTGGTCAGGATACTAGTGAAGAAGGGCTAAAAGTGTTAAATAAAAAGGAGGTTGCAGTAACAAGTTTGTGTAACAAGGAACAACCTGGTGTTTAGTATATACCTGTACGAGCCGCCAACAAAGAGACTGTTAAAAATCTCACAGATAGCATCTCCCCAAAAATGTGAGACATGTGAAGATAGAAAAGAATGAGCGAGGTGTTGCTTATCAATGTGGATTGGTATGTAAGAGGTCATCACAAGATGATCGGCATGCCAGTTTTACAATTTTGCACTAAACACGTGCCATTTGTGTTACTTAAAACACAAGGAGCCAGCCTACACATTCTATCTTTACACAATCCACATCTGAGTCACACACTGTGCTGATTAAAGGAAAGTTCGCCTCCGAGTGCTAGAGATAATCTCTTCATTACGGCGCCTCTGGAAGTCTGATTGTACCACCGCTCAGCCTCGTCAACAGCCTTCCAAAGAGATCGGTCCATCTAAAGTGCCTTCCCACAACGTTGCCTGTTGTAATGAACATTCTCGGCCGCACCTTTCGTGATTATCCATCACCTACAGGAATGCACGAGCTCTATCTCCAGTCCTATCAGATTGTCAGCCTATCAGTCTCACATCAGTCTGAGTGTGTTGGTGATAAGCGGTTTAGTGGCGGCAGCTCGATGACCAATTCCTGCTCCGCGACACCCGTCCAAATACTAAAGGTGACATCAGTTCTTTTTTTTGTCATTACTTGTCTGGTTTATTTCATTAGTCATACCAATTCAAGGATGTGGACTTTACCAACGCAAACAATGAGGACACTTTGAAAAAGATAAACAGAAGAGAAACAGAAGAATTCAGTGGTCAGTTAGAGGTTTGAGTCATGGGACTTGCTGGACATCAGTGGGGTGGTATTTACATTAATGCACACTTCTAAGAGCTTTCTGGTAGTTAGAACCAACGCAGTCAGCCAGCCAGCAAGATAAGGCCGAGTGTCTGCGTCCGCCCACAGGGCATTATCACTCTTCTTATTTGTTCTGGTTGAGATAATGTGTCTTAGAGGGTGCGTGCTCTCTGTTCCTCGTGCTGTTTACAATGCAGGATCAAAGCCTACGCATGGACAGGCAACAAACCTTGCTGTGGCCCACTAACAGTGATTCTGAATTACAGCTCAGGTTTGGACTTACACAGGAAACGTGCCTGTTTGAGTTCAACATCAAAACTAGAAGGTGCAAAGCTCTATATTGTACAGATACATCATGGTAAGGGTCATTAAACTGAAATGAACTGATTACTATTCACTTTATAAAAACATGCAGATTCAGGTCAAGAGCTTCATCAGGTCATCAGAATGGGGAAAAATGGGATCTCAGTTATAAAATGACAAGAGGACCATGGTAACTCAAATAATCATGCTTTACAAATATGCAACAGAAAAGCATCTCAGAATACACAAGCCAGAGTCTGATGGGCTGACGCAAAAAAAGACCACGCTGGCTTACAAATCAGCCAGAAGCAGCAATCTGAAATGTTGTGAGTTCGAATCCCAGGGCCACCAACTGCCACTGCTGGTCCCTTGAGCAAGGCCCTTAACCCTCAGTTGTATGAAAGGAATAAATGAAAGTCGCTCTGGATAAGAGTGTCTGGCACAGTGCTATAAATCTGAAAGGGAAACCTTTGCTAAGGGTTTACGCTGAATTGACCTGAAATAATATTTAGTGTGTTCACGGTGGAAAACTACTTTCTTAGCTGAACGGTCACCATTATTTTACAGATACCATAGTGAGCCATACAGAAAATGGACGGGCTACTAATCGAACACAGAGTCCAAGTGAACATGGAGCCTTTCCCAGAGGGCTCTGGGTACAAGTTAGGGGAAACTCTGGCCAAGGTGCCAAATGCAGGACTCAACTGCACACACTACAAAAGTACTTGAACTGGGAAGGAAACCAGAGTAGCTGGAGGAAATCTCTAAAGCACAGCGGGAATCAAACCCCCAACCATGAAGGTGCAAGGCATGCATGCCCAACATATTATATGTATGTACACACACATGGTTTCAACAGGAATGTGACACTGAGGTCTCTTTCACAGGTTCTAGAATGGATTTAATGGAGAAAGGGTTAACTGTGAAAGCATAAAAGTCTTTCGGGAATAAACCCTGTGACGGTTCTTGGGAAATTAGCAGAAGGGCTCGTGTGCAAAGGACGAGACACGTTACTGGGAAAGATCCGCTCACCCATTTTAGTTGTGGGTGATGAATAAAATTAGAAAAATTCCATGAAATCCAGTGATTTGTTATTTGTCACATTACACATAGCAGGACTTTCATTGGAAATGTGACTTTTTTACAGGAAAAGTGGCCAAACAATGCAAATAACATCCAAAGTTCTGACTGTTAAAGAGGATTTATAGGCAGTGCTTAATAGTGAATCATTTTGAAGAGAGCATGATAACAGTGTTTGTAAGCATGAGAAATAATGGGAGAAAAGGATAGGCAGGCTTTTAGAGCTGGCAGTGCTTTGGACTGTGTTAGTTTGTGAGACGTTTGCACACTGGAGCAGAGATCATCATTGTGTGCATATCCAAACATGACACATTGCTGGATACATACAGGCCTTCAGGGATAAATATTAGTAGTTCTGCTGAAACAAATAATACCTCACAGGTTGCCAACCCAAAAAAAAAAAAAACCAAATAAAAAGTTCAATGTAAGCTGCTGTTCTCCCAATGGATGTGTGACAACCACGTATTCTAAACATTAATAAACATTAAAATGCAGGGACATGTTACCAGTTCCTGGAAAATATTAATGATGACTAAGAAATAAAAACATCTGAATTAATAATTTTTAAAAAATTGAATAAATCGGAAAGACACTGGAGCAGAACAAAAAATTACTGGAAAGCTTGTGCTTTTTAAAATAATGACTAATGTCCTTTATATGGCTCCAATTCAAGCAAAAAAATAAAAAATAAAATAACTAGTTATGTTAGAGTAACCAGAGTATGCGGTACTCTTTACATGTATATGAAAATGCATTTAAACACATTCTGATCTACAATAACAGCTGCTCTTTTACTCGGTCATGCACAGGCTGCAGATATGACCCAGATATCCTGGTGAAAAGTTGAGCAAGTCAGGGTGGGAATATCTCTAGCCCTCTGGGACTGTCAAATACTGACACTTTGCAAACGACAAAGTGAAACAGTCAGGCAGAAGTGTGGCTCTGTTTATCACAAGTGACTGTTTTTCAACGCTTTAATGCTGCATTTAGGACCATGTGAGAAGCAGGAAACGTGTTAATAGGAAGGATTTGTGTGAACGTCCCTCCACCTCATAATACCTCGGAAAGCCAGAGTAGACCACCGACTTCTCTGACTTGAGATTTCTTGATATTACTTCATCATAGTGGAAAGAGAGAACAAATTGGAAAATAAAGAATGAGAAATAAAAACAGTTAACAATTGTTAATGGTTGTTAATGCAGTGAAACCTTTTTGTTTTCTTTTCTTTTTGCTTGAGAAAGCTTGCTATAAGGGCATTTTAAAAATTGTGATTATTTAAAACAGCACAGAACAGCACGCAACATCTGAATTACATCTGTGCAGCTCCAATTTTTCCTCCCGAATTACCTGCCAGTTCCCACCCACTATCCAGCTCTTCTCATCATACAACAACTACCAAACAGGGCGAGTGAAGGCTCATGTGCTTCCTCTGAGACACATAAAGCCAATCTCTGCATCTCTTCAAACTGCCTCTTGTGCTGCGTCGCAGGGCAGCCGAACACCCACGCCGGAAAGCGCTATCTGTCCTCTTCCGTATGCACCAACTCACAGGTGCCTGAAATTGGCTCGTGTCACTACGACTGACAGTCTGACAGGAGTACGTTTTTCCTCCCACAAAGAGAACCAATACAGCTCCCTCGGCTCAGGATAACAGATGGCTGTAGCACTGAATTCAAACTGCTGACAATTCTTTAAACAAATCAGTCAAATCTTCTGGATGGTTACAATTAGGTGATCTTCACGCTTCCATTTTTTTTTTTCTTTAATTGTCCATTTTATATGAATAATTAAACACGGTCCCAAATTTAACATAAAACTTAATCTCTGTGGCCATTTGTATTACATTTAAGTTAAACTTCTATAACTTTGCAAAGGTGAATGAAATTTTTTTGAGGGAAAAAAATGCATCATTACTCCGTTTCTTTTTTTTTTAATATGTAAGGTATTTTAAATTGCAGTTTTTCCACTTTCACTCGAATGTGTTACCTCCAGAATTCTCGTCAGCCTTTTTTTGTACTACTAAAGTACTTATGGTGCAAAGCTAAAGTCTTTAAATCATTTTAAAAGTTTCCTTCTGGTCCATCCAAAGGAAAAAATCGTTGATGCTCATCCCTAAAAATAAAGTGATATTTCTATTAGCATTTCACTTTCACAATGCGAACACTTCTGGGCTCTTCCAGAGGATTATAACACCAATAAACGCTGCCTGGTCCTACATCACGCTTCAGATCAGTTAGGACTCCCCGAGGATCGCTGGCAGACTGTTTGTTGTCTCTCACACGCTGTGCAGGAAAATCATGAAAGAGCCAGGGAGAGTTCAGCGGCAGGGCCGAGTCCTGCTCTGTGTAGAGTTGCACGGTGCTCCGAGTCATGTCTCTTGACAGTATTTAGAAAACACAAAGGGATCCAAAGAGGATGAAAAACATGTTCAAACTGCATATTTCCTAAGAATCTAAAACACAGGGACCATAAACACAGTGGGTGGCCCTCAAAGACTTTTAGTGATTAGGCTGATGATTAAAAGAATTTAGAGAAGCAATATTTCATCGGAATCACAAATGAAAAAAGCTGGTGTGAACGTGTGTGTGTGTGTGTGAATGAGAAACACAGTCACAAAGCACTGCGAGTTGATAAAATACTCCAAAACCTCCTGCTGAATTTGCCTTTAACCTTTTTTGAATACGGAAATATTAATAGATGAATCTGTACTATATAGCAAAAAGACAGATCCGTTAGTGTAGGCCAAAGAGGTGTGTGTACACTGTCTTACCTTAGCCTCAGTTTCCCCTCTGTGGAGGGTGTACAGGTGATGAACCGCACTCTGTGACGATGCCCACGGGTGAGTGAGGATTTGAAACACGTGAAAATCATGCCCTAATGTGTCAGCAGTCACCAGCAACATACCTGCAATCAGAAAGATCAGCTTATTAATGAGTTATGTAAAACAGTGTAGAGCCTGTTGATCATTTTGGTCTAAATAAACGGCACCAAGGCTATGATAAGGGGAGGTACAAGCAGTCTTGGCACACAACCAGATGCCCAAGCGCACCCTTCAGTGCTCAGGGCACGACAGCGTGCGGCTCACATTTAAACCCAACCACAGGAGAACCCGTGTGGAACCTCTGCTGACAGAGCCTTTCATTCCACCACTTGTATGCTAGTCAAGTTACAGAAAGAATAGGCTCTTACTATAAACAACACACTTAGCAAACCACACCGAGAAAAGCATGACTCTAAACTCGATGCCCATGAAACATCGATACACAATATAATTTTCAAAACAGCTCTGCAAGCTATATTTACACAGATATGAAAGTCTGGCAAAATCACGCAAAAGACGCGGCAAGACACAGCTTTCTCAATCATAACTTAACACGACAGTCGTCATGTTCCAAAGCTCAAACTTTTATGCTGAGGTTTCAGAAGGCTGTAATTAGAGACAAGTCTTCATAAAGCGGTTTGACAAATGTATAAAAAGGGAGCTTAAATGGCAGGGCATTAGAAGACCTTGCGCTGACACGTGCAAGAGGGTTGAAATAAATTGACACAAAAATAGCTAAAGTACTAGATGAGCTCATCCAGCCTGTGCTCCAGCATCCTCATGTTCACACTTCAGAGCTGCAGCTGCTATAGGTGTGGCTGAGCCCTCACACTGGGCGGCAAGAAAGGAAGCAGTGCTGAGGGGTGGAGGAAGGGTCATGCACAGATTGCTCACATGAAAAAGAAAAACAGTCAGGCAGTGAATTAGATGGCGGTTAGCTATTTATGCTGTATCAGAAGACTAAACCGAGCTACAGCTCGGCCATAAACTAACCTACGCCCCAAATGAGGTGCCAAGCCACAAGAAGCATTTGCATCAACTGGGAATACATGGAAAAGACGGCCTTCTAATTATAGAGGCTGGAAACGGAAGCGCAGAGTGATTAGGAGTTTAGGCGCTGCGGTATGTTTATCTGGGAGCTTCCTCTCCCTCGCCCTGCACGCTCACTCCCTTGCTTACCCTGGCTTTGACAGATGAGGCTTGGCCAGCTTACTGAGACACCAGTTTGCTGATGGTACACTCTGTTCTCCAAGAGCCAGTCGAGACTGGCAAGGTAGTGCTGGGGCTTTTGTGGCCTTGTTGAAATACGGAGCCTCGCGGAGAGGCGTCAGTTGGTTAGCCCACAGGAAGCAAGATTAAAAAGCAGACTTTTCGGTGCTGGTAAGCCACCACAAAATTTCAGAAACCTGAGACGTTAAAGCAACCTCTTACACATCCTATTTATAACACCTTATCCCCTAGGCAAAAGGATTATTTATGATGTTGGGAAGAAATGTGGGGCACATGAATATACAAACATACTTGCTTCAATTAAAATAAGTTATTTTCCATGTGGACACATGGGATCGGGCACATGTTATGTTATGCGATCTTTATTAAAATAAAACTTAAAAAATGTGTTAAAATCTCTAAACATGGTAAGCAGAACCTCATAGTCAAGAAGGAACCTTAAGAGACAGCTGATATAGCTTCAATTAGTGCTGGCATAATATGCTATTAGGTTAGCATATGGCTTGTTTTGACTATATTGATTTTCTGACTGGATGTCCATAAAGTAGAACAGACTGCACCACAGGCCTTATACATCTGTAGGTTGCAGGCAATAGCTAAATAAAAAGCTAAAGTTTTGATAGTGTATTACATATCCAGGGGGCTGAATATAAAAAAAAAAAACAAGAACAGTAAGGTGAAAAACAACAGGACCTTGTGGTATACCACATTGCACTTTTTAGGCCCTCATGACTCATGTTGCCCTTTGAACTCCATTTCTAATCCCCCCCATACACACCCACCCACCCCAAACAACAACCCAGGCAGAAGACATAAGAGAAAACCCATGAAGTCACCCCCTGAGTCAGTGCAGTTGATGTCAGCAGTCTGTCTAGTATTGATATCTTCATCTTGGCTATACAGAGAGCTTAAACAAAAAGAGCCATCTTAATTAACAACAGTTGTCTAAAACCTTTGAGAAAAAGGAAATCTCAAATTAAACATGTGTGTGGAAAGAGCTCTGAGGGACAGGACAGAGGAAACAGGCTCCTCTACACCAGAGACATGTACTTCTGAAGTGGAGATAAAGAGAGTAAATAAACCACATCAATCACTGTGCTTTGTCTATGGTGCTGCTTCCAATGCTGTAATGACATGGGCATGTGCACTGCGTGTGGATTCATGTGGGTGTCCACTCGGTCAGTGATATCACCCTGCGTGTTACACTTATCGAGGTGTTTATGAAAGCCGTGGAACACACACATGCAAACGGGGGAAAAAAGGCTCCAGCTTTACATCAAAGCCACCCACTCAGGCCTAAAACAAGCAACACTTTCCGAGTCCAGAGGCCACCCTCAATCCAACCATCAGATAATGCTGAGGAGGAGAGGAAGGGGACTGGCTCGGGTCAGTCAATAACTTGTTAATCTTTCACAGACCAAGTGAGAACTTCTAAAAGTGGAGCTGTTTGATCCCAAGCTGGAGTCAGCTTTGATATTAGCAAGGACATACTGACGGATCTGGTTCTAGTGGACCGTATCGACTTTGTAGCAATCCATAAGATGAGAGAATGTAATACAGTTTTTTCCTTCTTCTGGGCTGTAGGGAGGAGTGCAGTGGATTCCGCAGATGACTGGAGAGCATCAGGATCCTGTGGCTGGGAGCCTTGTTTGTCTGGGCAAATTGGTACCAAGAGCATGCTTGTCAAACACACTCGTGGCACAGCACTCCTGTGGCTCTCTGGCGTAAAGCAGCTCTTCACATTCATAGCTAGGAAACCTCATCCACTATTTATATCAGAGGTTAGAGGAAAGAGGTGAAGGGGGAAAAGGTGCTCTTGGGTCATTTGATGCACAGACAGATTTTGTTTTTTTTAAGCACTTTACTTCCTTGTTTCTCCTACGTTTAGTGGTAAAGATGTTTAACGTGAGGGACTGTATTTAAGCTCCACATCGTCTTCAAAGGTTCTGCTTTTCCTCGTCGCTTACAACCCAAAGCTCATCAGTGGTGTGGTGGTAGAAAAGCACATTCTCCCACAGAGGCTTAACCAGCCTTATGCGGCTTTTTGTGTGAATGTTAAAAAGGCCAAAAACAAATTGGGAAAACCACCAAATCTCCAGATAAGAGGAGTGAACGGATGAAACGTGTAATCCTTTGCATTTTTTTGCAGACAGTGGATGATAATCTCATTTCGCCTAAACGTTCTCTTTTATTTCACAGAATGTCCTGTTAACTAATTAATCCCCTGAAACATTCAGCACGGCAGATCTGATTTCACAGTTCTTCGTGCCGCTTCAACGCTAATGCCGTTCAGACGGAGGTGAGCTCTAGGTTTTTCCTGGACAATGGCTGATTCATTTTAGATTGTTCCAGGCTTTAAGTTATTTTATGCCTCATTATAAAGCTACCGCTACGAAGAGATAAACAATAAAATTAAAAAATAGCAATAAGCACTGCGAAGCTTTGTGAATATTTTGCATTGAACATGTTTTGGTAGGTAGAAAGGTATCTAAGGAATCAACTAATATTTTTTCCACAAAATAAAGCTGTGTGCCTACCAGCAGTGTCATCAGACTGCAAACAGCTAAAAACATGTCGCACAAAATGGTGGGATGGTGGAAACAACATTCTATTCATGCTAAGATTTTTTGCTACGTTTACTTATCTGGCAGAAAAGCGTATCCAAAAATAGATAAATCAATAATCAGATCATCTGATTTAACAGAGAGATCAACTTTACGAAACAGAGCCTACGCTCCAGGCAAATTCCACTAATACCAAGTTCCCTGCTGGCAAGGGGCATTAAAAAAAGACAACTTCTCAGCTAGAACCTGTAATCATTTCTGACTGTCCCACTGTGTTCAAGCTCTGAAAGAAGATCTGCAGCTACCGTCTCTCTCTCTCTCTGTCTCACTCTCTCTCTCTCTCGGTCTCGCTCTCTTTCTCTGTCTTTCACACACACCATAGCAAATACAAGTCTGAAATCCTTGAAAAAGAAAGAGAATAAGATCATATACAAATATTGTGTATTATAGATTTTCTGATGCTGGAGTTTAAAAATGTCCAGAACACATTTTACACCACTGGTGTCAGGTTTAGAATATTGAGTGTAATTTTTTAAATCCTTTCTTCTTCTTCTTCTTCTTTTTGTTTTACCTCAAAATATGTTGTGTAAAGTATGCTGAACAGGCGGTGCGGTGGTGCACCAGCTCCAGGGTATGCGGTTTATCCTGATCTCGGGTTACAGTCTGTATAAGGTTTCACATGTGTCCATGTGGGATTCTTCTGGGCTTTCCGGTTTCCTCCCACTGCCCAAAAACATGCCGGTATGTGGATTATCTCCTCCAAATTGCCTGTAGGTGCGAACGAGCGTGTGAACATGTGTGTGCCCACTGAAGTGGCATCCAGGGTGTATTCCATATGCACTGTGACCATGACCATGATAAAGCTGAGATTGAGAGAATGAATATGAAGAACTCGACACAGTCCGGAAAGTGCTGGTAATAAGGAATTACATGAAATCATCATTTTCCGAACAAGAACACTGAACTGATCTACCATAACGGAGTGATTAAGCAGAATCACAATGATTCTACTGAAGATATTCTCAGGCTTACATGCAACCTGTTAACACGTAACACTTACAGTAGAACAGTTTATTGCACGCTAAGCTGAAATCTAGCTGTCACAAGTTCCCGAAATAAGCCTATATGGATCAGATGTACAGGTTTGTACAGTCCGCTGGAGTATCCTTTAATTACACACCTACAAATAGATCTTACAAAAACCATAAAGCAAGCGCCAGCCTACCACATGGCCACCATTTTCCATCCTTGCTCTTCTGTTGTGTGTCCAACATATACTGTACTGCTGAGTTGGGTTTCTTACACAACTGTTTTTATTTTGGAGTAGGGAGCTGTGCTTGCCAGTCAGTGTCAAATCACTGCATTGTCCTAGGGCTTTTCTTTTCCATTTCTGAAATCTACCCACACCCGAGGGAGCTGTGGTCGACCCTACAGCAAACGTGACACTTTCCACTGCAGCTGCGAGCCCTTGCATGTAATTCCCTCAGAATCCGGGGCAGCTAGGAGACAGGGAGTGTTTCCCGCTAATTAACATCAATCCCTTTACACTGAGCCAGAAGGCCAGAAACCAACGATTTTGAAGGACTTGTTTTTTTTGATCTTATGATGTCAGGCACCTAAATGACTGCATGTCATGTGTGTGTCCATTCACGATGAATACTCAGTCTGACCTTAGTCCCTGTTTAGATGCTCTTTTAGTCTCAAAGAAATAGAGGGATCCTCTCAACCTTTTTGGTGCTAAGCAATTTCATGATTTCGTAACAATTCTTACAGCCTTTTCGATTTATTCCTGGGCGAACGAGTGATAACAGACACATCCCATTATTTCCGACTAAAGCAGACAAGTGGAAGGTTAATCTGTTTGAAGTTTTGTGCGCCCTGCTGATATCTAAACCGAGTTGCCTGGAGTCCTCTCTGCATGAGGCAGAAGACGTTTGACAAAGGGCTGTACTGGAGGCTTAACACTCACTGGACCCGAGTGGGGCCTCCCTGAGCTGGGCCTGTGACCTCTGTCTAATATTGTAAAAAAAAGAGTTACCACAACACTACATCAAGCTTTCACTGGACATCGAGGCAGCTGTACCAGCTCTCTAAAAGCTCAGCTAATTTTGTCAGTCAAACCAGATTTTAAAGGGTTTTCATTTATAGTCTCTGCGTCATTATTTCATGTAAGAACCCTTAGAACTTAGGAAAAACAAACTCACACTACACAACATTTAAACAGAGTGTCACACTCTGGTGAATGCAGAAGCTGTGTTTGTATTTTGCTCAGGATTGCAAAGTAGCTTAGCCAACAAACAAACATGAAAAGGCTGTGTGGATGATGATCACTGTGTCATTCACCAGAGCGAAAGCACACTAAGTGTAGGTCCACTACAGCTCTCCTCCATGCAGGTTAATAGGACAAAGGTTGCTCTCAGCTCACAGACATAAAGGTTAACCAACAGCGCCCCCAACAGACCAGCTATTTCAGATCAAACTCACTCTATATATTTATATTCCCCCTATAATCTCGGTCACACTCGTGCTTGTCTAACACATATAATATATTAAAGGGAGAGAACACCACCATAATTTTAATACCACTCTATACATATATAAACTTAGAAGTGAGTAGAAATTTAATAAACCATATATTCTTAATCTGAGAAGTGTTTGGAGCATGCAAGGAGATTTTATAGTTAACCATAATATTTTATGTTTATTTAACTTCATCATAATAATTATCATCATCATCATCATGTTATTATTATTATTATTATTATTATTATTATTATTATTGGCAGAGCTCCAGAGCCCCCAGTTCAATCCTAAACTCATGTTACTGTCTGTCATGTAACTACCCTGTCTGCATGGCTTTCCTCTGGGTGTCTAGTTTCATCGCGGCTAAGATAAACTGCCCCCAGGTGTAAATGTGTGTGCATGGTGCCTTGCAATGGATTTCATGGGTGTATTCTCACCTCGCACCCAGATCCAGATCCATTGCGACCCTGTCCAGGATAAAGCAGTTACTAAAAGGGAGTGAGTTCATTAGCCTTCGTTCAATCTGGAGCTCCTCTTAAGCCCATTTTATAACAGACCACGGCAGCAGTGTGTGCGTGGTCACGTTAATAAAATGGCTTTACACCAGACACTAGCAGTGTGCAGAGCAGTTATTTTAAAACAAAATAAGTGTAATTCTCCATGGCACGGTCATGGTTCCGAACTAGAAAGACTGCAAAATACAAGCCGGATGCTATATTCTGCAGCGCATGCCTATAATCTAAACAGCACATGAGCTCTATATCAGCCTGAAGCAGCTCATGCCAAACTGCTCAAAGTTCTAACTGCCACAAAGCATATAAGAGAAAATCTCACTGGATTAACGTGATTTATATAAAAAGTGGTTTATAACATGTGACAAGCTCTGAGTCTAACTTGCTATACAAATAAACCTGTAAAGTATCTAAATTTTCTCACACCATTTAAATTCATCAAACGTGAGCAGTGACGTTTCTATCAAGCCCTTGAAAAGTGTTGGGGGGGATAAAGCAGAGCTTAGCAGAGGTCAGCTAGGCAGAGGTGGAAAATGAGCCATCTTGCGTGGACTTTCCCACAGTGCATTAATAAGGACTGGTATTTGAAGGATTCCTCTAAGGGCATTGTCAGGCAGGAGCTGTCAGCACCTCCTTATTAACTGGCCACTCTACCTGTAACACTCATGACACCATACGCTAGCTGTAGTAGATTTCCGGAAGGACAAACACAACAATGTACAAAAGCACAAAGGTGTTCTGATGACTGGCTATAACACAGCATGGCGCATGCAAGGTCAGGCCAAGGGCATGTCTATAGAACTTGAGGTGACTCTCTGAGACATGTGATGGGATGAATGTCAGACCTGCCGCGGTGTCGCTGTGAGGTAAAGTGTGTTGTGACATGCGGAAGTAAATGTATAATGAATTACCAACTTGTCCCGCATCTTCTTCAACAGAGTGATCACTTGAAATTTCATTTCATCTTTGAGGTGGTGAAACCGGACCTGATGGAGCTTGGGGGCTTTGGTAATACTTCATCCACACATCAGGGTTAAGTTAGCACTTTCACATGGACACACTTGAACTGATCAGTCAGTGTGCTAGTGTGTTTAAAAGGCCTGGATGTAGACTTTATTGCCACAGGGCCAACAATCACTCATTTCAACTCAATGCCCTGGTGCCAGACACTTTCTAAAGTAGACCACATCAAAAAAAAAAAAAAAAAATTCATCTTCGACCATCCCATACAAGCTATTTTACAGACATTGGCATTGCTACATGCTTCTTTGCCATTTTCACTTCTCATCAAATTTCACCATATGCACATAAACACTTGGGATCAAGAATAATTACTTAAGTGTCAACTTTAATAGATGTGGGGTTTCGGTAAGGCACTGTAAATGGTTATACTTACCGCTCGGGTTGAACGCCATACAGGATATGGGTTTGTCATGAGCTGGAAAATGAGCGACCACTCCCTCTCCATCGGAGTCTTCACTCACAAGCACCTACAGATACACACGAAAGCATCACAACATTAAAGACATCAAATTAAAAAAAGACTTGATTCAGCAGACCAAACATAACCAAATATAATTTGACTCCATTCACTCTGCCTCCAAAGAAGACCACATTGCAATGCACACTACCTCAATACAAAACTGCATCCTAACAGAAGCGAGAACATAATCAATGACTGGGTGAAGTGATGTAGCCAGTCATGAAGAGGAGTTCCGGTTACTGTGCTAAAGCCGATGCCCCGATTAACAGCACGTTCTGGAGTGTTTTACTTCCCTCACGCCACAGCAATTTCCACCAATTACAAGTCATATTAAAGATATCGTGGCACGTCATACGTTTTTAGTTACCTTTAATGTCAACGTCCATGAGACATGCTATCGTTTATGTCACAGCAACTTTAAACAGTCATCCCACTCGTTTGGCTCACTCCTGAAGACAGCTTTGCTTCCTATACAAAGTGCTGACACTGGAGACACCTTCTTCAGACATGTTCTCACAGAAAGATTTACCTTTTCATTAATCACACAAGTTTTTTGTTTAATCCCTTTCAAATGGTGAGTTGGCAACATACATTTCTGAGTAAGATGTTACTATAAAACTGACACTGTATTAGAATGAGTGCATTAACATCAATTTCTGTCTGAGCTGCTGAGATGGAAAACAAATCAACACCTTCTGTCAGTATTGAGCATGAAGTGATGATGCAGTAGTTAAACGCAATGCATGTGTTCGTATAGTCTTACACCAACAAAACAACCACCACGTTCTCCTGTGCACACTGTGTTTGTATACGATATCTACAATAGCTAGGACCAGAACCTAAAGAATGGAAGAATAAATGAAGCGTTGAAAGAGCTGAAGCACACACACAGCAGGAGGAAACTCTAGACTGTCTCTCTGCTAATAGATATCCAAAAGAGATTAATAGCTCTCAGTTAAAAGAGCAGCACTATGGATCTGTAACTCATCCTTTATGGGTTCCAACAGGAAAAAAGCGACCTCTGAGATTGGGAAACAGAAGGAGGAGTAAGGAAAGTGAAGGCAGAAAGCAGACAGACAGAAAAGGGGCAAGAAGGAAGATAAAGAAGAGCAAAAAAGGAGAGAAAGGGGGAGAGAGAGAGAGAGAGAGAGAGAGAGAGAGAGAGAGAGAGAGAGAGAGAGAGGAGGTGCTCCACAAGAGGCCATTCTCTAGTCAGTGGCCCTCTGTTAAAGTTGACTCATGAAAGAGATTATAACTAAGGCCAGACATGAGGAGGCCAGAGAGAAGAGTGATAAATCTAGCGGGGTGTTGCATTAAGGAGCATGCCGCTCATTTTAATAGAACCCAGTCCAAACACAAAACAGCCTTGCTCTCAAACCAAGACGTTTCAGTTCAGACTCACAAAAAATGCCCCAGTGACAAAAAACAGGTCTCATACCAGAGAACAGATAATGTTTTACAGGGATTCAGGTATGACTGAAAATTTATGTGAAAAAACGTGCTTTGTAGGGAATGAGATGAAAACCAGCAGAAGGAGAAAACTCCTGGAGGATGTGACAAACTCAGTATGTAGCCAGTAACTTAGTGAAGAGTTATACCAAAGAGCGGTTGAATTTTCTCTCCACTCCCATTGGTTAGAATGTGTTCATTCTTTTTCTGCAAAACAGTAGCTCTGATAGTATTTCCGGCTTTAATTAGAGTTTCTCACAGGCAGACTTTCTATATACCAAAAGAAAAATAACAGTGAAATAAGGATGTATGACCACTGATTTGGTGAAACATTTTGTATGGAGATGGTCTTCAGTGTCAGCACCTTGTAATGTTTTTACAATGGACAAATAACTTTCAGTCTGACAAACTTACTAAGACCTTAAAAAAAAAAAAAAAAGAGTCTTGTGAGGAAAGGACAAGAACTGAGGTCAGGTATAACACATGATAACAGAAACTAACATTACACAACATTAACTATACATAGTTTAATAAACTTAAAAAATCTGTAATTGTGAACACATGATGTGGTATAATAGAGAAATAAAAAATTTGAGATGTGCTGTTCTTGAAGAACGAAGTTGAGTCAGTCAGTTGTTGATTATTCTCCTTTGACAGCCGGACCCTTGGTGTGCTAGTCCTTATAGATCACACTGATGAACAGAGGATTGTCATGTGTACGTACATGTGCGCCAGCCACAATAACATGTTACTAAGTGGCCTAGATCTTGTGATGTTAGGTTTCATCTACTCCATGCTGAAAAGGTGACTATTTATGGCATCAGTTTTTTCCACAGCTTTCAAATAAAGAGGTAAAAGTGTTGACTCTGGTGAAAAACGGGAGGCGTGCGTAAGCGGAATAAATCACACCTCTGAATGGGTGTAGCGTGTGAGGTCGAGCCTCTGTGGACACTCCGGTTTAACCTTCAGATTTTTAACAGCCCAGGAAACCAGACGAGCTGTTTACACGGGTCAAAATCAACACGGGGTGAGAAGGAGGGGGAAGTAAAAAAGGAACATGAGGGAAATCTGTTCCAACTTAACCTCTGTCTGAGTAAAAATCCTTGAACGAGAGAACTGCAAACATTTAAACTGGTCTGTTAAGCTGACACTCCATTAAAGAGATCCTGTGTGAAAGATGAACACCTGGGAGCGGTTTCTGCATGTCCACAAAAGAGCAGTCGAATGGTGTTCATCTTCAGATGCACTCTGAGTGTCACCAGTCTTCCCTTCACCTTTGCTCACCTGGCTCTCATCTCTCACTACGGCAGCCCTCGTGCCAGGGACAGCCGAAGTACAGGAAGTGGTATTGTGTCATGAGCCTGGCAGTCGTCGTCCTGCCACGAACTCGGAACTTACAGAATATGCTTCCTTATAACATAGTGATGACAAATCAGTGCAGGACACAAAGCTTCTTGAAAGAGAATGCTGAATGGGATTAATAAACGGTACAGAACTATTCAGGATGTTTTTACATCAAGGTCAGACAAACTCTCAAAAAAAAAAACAAAAAAACAAAAACAGAAATGTAAAGTGACCACTGGCATTGCTGCTGCCATTACAGACAAACACTAAAGCAAAACATGTCAACCAACACAATTTTTTACCCCATGATGAAAACAAAACATTAAATAATAATCCTCTGTCCCACTCAATCCTCTGATCCGTGTACAGTACAGTACAATACACATCAAAGAAAGAGACAGACTTGAGTGAGCCTGTAACGGAGTTGTAAAAAAAAATAATCTAAAGTTCCAATCTATAAAAAACTTAGTGTATTGCATTATTGTATTTGTTTTGGGGAAGAGATGGAATTTGAAGCCAGCAAAAAGTTATGTTTTTCTTTTATAGTTAAAAAAAAAAGACTGACTTACAAACAAGACTAAAATCTGTTAAATATTTTCTTCAAAAGATTAAAATTTAAACAGAGGTACAGGCTGTTAAAATGTGTACTGTAAGGTGTGTGTGTGTGTGTGTGTGTGTGTGTGTGTGTGTGTATACCTGTCCCTCTCCCACACTGTGTGTGTCTATGACAGTAATCACGCCGGGTTGGTGAGGGCTGCGGCGGCTGCTGCTGTGAGCTGTACCCTCTTCATCTGGAGCTCCAGAGGGCAGTGTGCCTGTAAGCTGGGTGACTACTTTACCCACCATCGTCAGCCCCGTCTTTAGTGTCTAAGAATAAAAAAGAAAGAAAGGTAAAATACTCATTGAAGTTTTGCATATTGAAGATACAATCATCAAATTTTAAACAAATGCAAATCGTTTCTTCTTCATGAACTGTAGAGTTTCTATTTGCTGAAACCTTTCTAACATCCTTCAGCAAAACCAGAACACACAGCACTGTATGTACATCATATGTTAAAGAGCTTTTGTTCTAGATCTTATGAAAAAAAGCTAGAAATAGCTGATTGTCATGCACAAATTCATATATTATTCCTTATAAACATGGAGTCTAATGCAAATGAAACTAAATATCATCAATAATGAAACATTAATAGGCAATGATTCAAACCACAAAGTAAAACATTTCTATATAAATTGTTGTCATTCTGCATAAAGTGTGTAAGTGCAACTATTGTATGTGCTCCCTGTGAAAAAGTAAACATTTTGTTTTATTAATATTAAAATAAAATCTAAGGCTTAAATTAAATAAAAGATATATAAGTAACATTTGAGAGTGATCTTTTAATTAAAGACTAATTTCACACAATAGTAATTTGCCTTTACGTCAAGCATAAACAAATTTTCCCTCAAGACATTTTGCATCCGTGTCTTGCTTTCGTTTTTCGAGTGATAAGGATCAAGAAGCGTACATACAACCCTAATCCTGAAATGCTCGGAAACATCTTTCAAATGATTAGCCTGTACTAATTCTGTATAAATTGTTGAATTAAAAATTCTATTAATTTAAAGGTACAATGAGGTATCCTGAAGAGCTACCACCAGTTTTCTACATTTATAGACTTTAGATGATAAAAAGCGAGAGCACGTCAATAAGTCTATTTAATATGATTTGATACAATTTTATTTTCCTTTCCCCTTCCCTCAGCAGATAATTCATCAAACTGTTAATTATAATTCTAAATGATGTGCATCTCCAACTCTTTTCCGAGCTCCTAATATTTCCAGGTATTTGTGGTTGTGCAAATTCCAGTAAGATCAACACGTTTTTTGTTAGGCATCATCTAAACACATGAACAGTTTCTTTCCCCAGGCAATCATCCTGATCAACAACTCACCATAATTATATTCACTGCTTCTTATCATAAGTACTGCATTATCAGGACTGTCAGTCATCACATCATCTGTATATATTACACACACTACTGCTGCTGTAAATTGCACAAAAAGCATATTGCACAATGTTGTTATTTGCACTCCCACACTTTATGTACATTACTGATCGTTCATATTCCATATTCATATTTTATATATTTTATTCATTCTATATCCATATTTTATACTCATTCTGTCTATATTGTATCTCATCGTCTGCATTGTTTTCTTGTATAGTTTGTATAGTATAGTGTTATTTATGTCTGTACTTTTGAGAGTCACAAACTGCTGGAACTCAAATTTCTTGTGTGTGTCAACACACTTGGCCAATAGATCTGATTCTGATTCTGAACACATGACGCGAATGCTCTGTTAGAGTGTGTTAGCTTAGCAATCTGAGCAACAGAGAGATAAGTAAATGCTGGGACAGCAGGAGTCAGGAATAGGATCTGCCACCTCCTACCCCCGCTGCCCAGCGCCTTGATCAATGCTGACTGTTTGGATTAGCACTAAAAACTCCAACTGCAGTGATTAGAAAACACATTAGCGTTGATCAATTAGGCGGCAAACGTTTCTCTTAATAATTGATGGGCCAAGGCAATTTACACACAGTCTGTTAGTGGGCTTGTCAGAGCACTATCCAGAGGGCCCAACAAACACAGGCGCCACAAGGTATTGACGTTGCCGCCCGGCCTGAATGCTTGATTAAGCTCTTCAGGGACCTAGACAGCACACACACACGTACACAGACAAAGCGAGCGGCTCAGTACTACATCAAGTGAGAAACTAGCAAGAGACTCCACTTAAGCCGTGCTATCCATTTACCACAAGCACACAACTGCCCCGCTTTACACAGACACCAAACATTGGAGCCACTACCAGAGTCACCTCAAACACTGTCCTGTGGCTGGCGCGACAGCATTGCTCCCGGAGTCCCATCCCGCTCATTTACACAGTCTGTGCTCTGTCACAATTCAATTTTCAGTCCCCATTGCCCCCCGTCCAGAGCGAGGCACACCCCCCCTCCTGGCATTGTGATTGAGTTACAGGACTGATGGGAGATAGCCCCCTGGCCCCTCGACAGCCGCACTCAGAGCCACTCAGCACAGGGACGGCGTGTCAGGACGAAGAAGACGGTTATAAATCACGGCTCCATCTGCAGACGGCCCCGTCTACGCATCAGGCCTTTTTTAACCATGTTTTCCTCCCTGCTAACCTTTAGGGCGCTGCTTTTGATGTATGCCACCATTAGGGCTAATGGTGCTTCTCTCACGTAAGCCGTTAGAGCTCGTTAGGGAGGAGAGTAGGCCGGCCTGGGAATACAGATGTGGGCTTAATAAATCAATTAACCTGCTGGTGAGAGGAGCCTAAAACCAGATGCACTGGGGTGTGTGTCAGAGGAGGATTTTCTCAAAATATGCGTAAGGCCTCCGGTAAACTGACTGTACTGTCTTGTACATTGAGAAATATTATTGCTGAAATATCTAAATGAGATGGCTTTATAGATAGCTGGAGAGTAATATCACTCCAAGTAATAAATAAATAAAGTAAATCAATTAATTAATACATACAAACATACATAAAACCACATTTTGAAAAGACTTTCCATCACTAAATGAAATATAGTACCCACATAAAATAAAGAATACGTTTTTAGAAGAATGGGCATGTCTGTTCACAATGGAAAACCAAACAGGAATGCTGTTATAACTCAAAGGAAAAAGAATGAAGGGAAGTACTGAGCACGCCAAAACGTTTTATCAGTTATTGGCATGACTAGCGATATTTATATAGCAACGCTGACAGTTTTGTAATAAAATATTTTTATTACTATGAATATTTTACTAGGAACTACACTAGTGTGTTTCATAACTAGAAACTAAACACTGTCTCTTTATAGTTTAAGTTTAGATAAGGCAAATAGATCCATTTATAGACTGGCTTATAGTTTAGCTTAGAGTTTGTCTTTAAGTCAATGGGTTAAAAGTATTTATTATTATTTTAAATAATAGATTTAGATGCATATAGCTAATTTTTTTTATTTGTGTCTGAAACTTTCAAATATCACTCACAATGCATGTATGTATTTTGAATTGAACTGCAGACAGAAACGTCTACTCACTTTTGCAGCGCTGATGACTGAAGCAGTGTAGGATTGGGAGTTATCTCCACATGCCCCACCACGGGACTGATGACACCGGATCAGCTGCACACACACACACACACATTATCATTACTCCACAGAGGCCTGCCTGGCGTCTTCATACAGAAAGGGCGGAAAGGGCCATTAGGACCTAAAACCCTAAACCCCTAACCCCTTCTGCATCTTACCTCCTCCAGACGTTCTGTCCCGTTCAACATTTAAGGACGAAAACTCACTCACTGTTAGCCAAAAGTCATTACGCCAAACCAGACACACTGGCCCATCTGTTCATTACTGAGAAATGTCTGACCTCGATCGTGCAGCAGCAAACAACACACCATTAAATGAACTTGCAGCAAATCAGAAACTTTTATCATACAGCGCAACAATAAAATTAGGTCTGTTTAAAGTTGAATGAGATGTTTTGAATTTTCATGCAACATTTAAATATTTTGAGGAAGATCGAGTGTGACTTCTACCTTGTTTTCAGCGTAAGCCAACCACCGGCTTCCTAATGCTATGGGGTTGAGGTTGGGACCAGGACAAGGATAGCAGCCTGCAAGACCGAACATAAACATTACAACATGACAATTTAAGCAGCACCGCAACAGTCACACCAAACAACAGTTACACTCTTACAGTAGAAAATATTTCAGCAATGACAAAGTAAAAGAGCATATACCATGTATTTCTCAAAAGAATACAAGCTGATTGATAGATTGGACTGCATTTATTTGTGCAGTATTTATTAGGCATGATCTTCACACTTGAGGATACAGGGTTCAATTTGTGAAGCCTGAAATTGAAGGCTATGGCATTTAGTGACTGTGAGATGGCTCCTAAGCTTATTAACCACCAGACAGTTTGACCCTTGAGAGCCATATAGGAAACACTGGCACCATGCAGCCTGGACGAGAACGTCTGCAGGGTAGAACGTGTGCACCTACACACACCCCATTAATCTAATCTAATCTAATCTAAAACACTATAATATGTGACACGCTGTAACATAATGGTTTTGCTAATAAATACAATACAAGAAATAAAAATGATACCAGCAAGCATTTATATGGAAAGGTCCCTTTTTGAACGCATAACCCTCTGATATGAGAGAAGTGTGATGACACTTCAAATTAGTCCTTAAGAAAAAGTCCTATCCAAAAAGTATGCAGACAATAATTTGGTGCATGGAGCCCAGATCTAAAGCTGTGATGAACAAAACGTGAGGTAAGCCACAAACAGAGAGTGTAAAGCTTCTGTAAGGCAGAGGGAGCCAATGTTACAGGATAACATGTGTTTAACATACTCTGTGTACCGGAACTATTTTCATTATTGTTCTCAGACCTCACTTCCATCTCTTGCAAGGCACAGACGTGTACTGGACTCAAAGGCCGTATACTACAGAGCTGGGCTTCCGTTTCAGATGGAGAAAGAGCTGACAGTGTGATGGAGAATATCGTCTTGGTTTATGACTTCTCATAATCGCTTTCAAAAACAAACATGTCTAGTCTTGATTTTTATTTATTTTATTTTTTTTTTATGATGAAGAAGCTTTAGAAGAGAGATTAACGATGTAAGGGGTTATTGACCGTGGTCATTTCCTGTGGCACAGACGTGGACTGGGAAAGCAGACAGACAATAAGAGCCATTAAAACTACGCTAATGGCAATTTACAACAGACGATTGCTTAAGTGGGGATAGAAGGCCTGGTTTCGGATTGTGATATGGACTTCAGAGGACACAATGGCCCTTACTGTAGAAGTCAAAGCGTGTTAGGTGCTGGGAAAGGACAGACTTAAGAGAGTATACAAGTGTTTTCATGTAATGGCCAGGGCGAGTGATTACCGGCCTGTCGAGTACGGAGCCTGGGACTGGTCTTTGATATCGTATAGCCATGTAGAGTGACAAGGTAAAATGTCTCCAGCTCTCCGATTGCATGCATGGAGATGAGATTGTGCAGGTTCACACAACAAAAGACAAAGCGAGTGCTTTTTAATGATGTCATTGTGTGCGAGGGTTTAAACAAAACTGGAGGTCCTTCGCTGGAGTTTAAAGTAAAATCGAATCGGATAAAGAGTAAACAAAGCTGTTACATTAGGACCGAAGTCTGCTTACTTGTGACAAAGAATTTTTTTGTGAAAGTGCAGCTGTCAAAGGCAGCAATCTTTTCTTGAAGACTGACGACAAGAATCCTGCAATTAAAGATACAGAGGGGATCCATTAACAGCACGTACAGATCACTGGAACAGATCCTGACAAACAATTCGTAAAAAAAAAAATTGCAGGACATTTGTACAAACAGGATACCTTTTGTTGCAGTGTAAATCATAAATAGGTGTTTTAAACTGGATTGACTTGACCATTTCTCCTGTCCTTAGAGAATATAGGTCCACACAACAGTAAGGAGGGCTGGTCCTGTAAGAAACATACACACATGGCAGTAATTATAAACAAAGCACAAATCACAAATACATCAGTCTTCATTGGAATGCATCTGAAACGCATTGAATGCTAAACAATCCCACAGAAGAGCAGTTTCCCAATTTAATTGCATCAGTATTCAGTATAAAGTGTTGCAACCATTTCCTTCCCAAAATTTGACATTAAATGCTTTGTCAAGTAACACATCAGCCAATCTGGGGGAAGAAAAAGTGGCTGCTGGCAGAGAGTAACTCAGAAAACTCAAAAAAACGCACTGCTGGGTCTGCCGTGTCAAGCAGTCAACTCGCTGGCATGTTTCTGATAAAGTAAAATGTCCTCTTTGATAATGATAATTCTGCTCTGCACAAAGCATCTCTGCCTTACATCGCGACTGCATCAGAGTGCAAGCCGAGTGAGAAAAGGTCACGGAGGAATGCAGAATGAAGAAATGAGGATGCAGCTTGACTGATCTGATTGTCTCAGTAAATAAAGAAAATCAATAACTAGTGAATCACTGGCAAAATAATTGGCTCCGAATGCAACCTCTAATGATTTTGATATGTCTGTCGCTTAATTGAACTGTATGTCTGCCTCCTGGCTAAAACTTGATTTTGAATCTCAGATAAGATTCGACACAGACATGCAATTCGGCAATTACATGTAAAATCCATGGGTGGTGTCTCATCATAGTGATGGTCACTAAATAAGAGCTACAAAGAAGTATGTTTGAAAAGTTGTAATATAAGGAAAAAGACCTAGCCGTACACCAGAGGTCATCGACTACGGTTGATGGAAAGTATTTCAGTTGCCTGCCGTAAAGCCATGCAAAGTATTTTAGTTGCCTGAAGTAAATATTTAAAAATAAATATAAATAAATAATTTTAAAAAAAAGAGAGAGATTTTTCCATCATTCTATGACTTTAGTTTTCAAAGGATGAACCACTGTGGCTCCTGTAGCTGATCCTCTGTTGCAGCCAATCACAAGTTTAGGTGAATGACTTTAGATAAAGGCATCTCATCAAACCAGAGACCAGTTAAAGGAAGACATAGCTTAAGACATATAAAAGCATAGCAGATATCTCCTGATCTTCGTATACAACCCAGTTGGTAGCTGTTGTATGATAGGAGAGGGAGCATGTTGATGAGTGAAAACTGGCAGGTGAGCGAACTGAGGAGCAAAAAGGGGACAAATCCCCCAAAATACTTTTCCCAGCATAAACTGTGCAGACATAAAGATCAGATGAAACGATGTGGCTATAACACTGGCGTGCTTCACAATATGCACATATTAGTGCATCATAAAGCAGCCACAAAGTGTCAAATATGAAAGCGGAAAAGATTAAATGAAAAACGATGAGGCGCTGGAACATTCTGCGCTTCGAATCGCTGTGATAGAAAACCAGAAATTTCATAAATGTGCCAACCAACAGAAAAGGAGCTGTGAGTAGCGCTGTGATGAGACACAAACAGCACATTTTCTTTCTGCCCAAAATAGATGTGTTTGACCCACTTGTCCACATCATTGTGAGACTGTGGGTGAGTAATGTTCCGGTTTGCTATGTGTGTTGGCCATAACACAAAAACACAACAGTGAATGGCAGACCTTGGGTCACCCTACAAGCTGAGACACTGATGGTACCTCTTAGACTTGTGTTGCATTGCTTGAACAGTCTGCTGTGGTCTGGCACTGCTTCCAGTCCTTTTTAAGGAAAAATGGCAGGGATACAGCATCCCTGATTTCATGCTGAACTCAATATATTCAGCTTTCTACACTTACACTCCAAGCTGAGCCAGGACTGGATTATAGCATGCGTGTAAACGCCACAATTCTGAGAGCTGTGGCAGCAACCACAGACACGAACAAGGCCGCACACTGCCATGCCCGGCAGCCAGCTCCAGCACAGATGGATTCACAGGCCACAGCCGGAACAATCTGCTAAAGCCCTGGCACTCGAGGAGCCCTCACAGCTTCGACTGGCCAATAAAAGAGACAGAAACCAAGCTGCATGTGTTTGTGTGAGTGCGTGTCAGTGTACTCTGTTTTACTCTCTTTATAGCAGCTAAATGAGCACATAATAATAGCGAATCGGGTGAACACGTTTTAGCGACAGCTTCAGAGTGTGTTAAATGTAAGGCAGCATCTGGAAAAGTTACTGCACTTTATTCTCATGTTGCTTTGATGCTCTTTTTAGGCTCGCAACGTTTAATCACTAGGATAGAAATGAGACAAGGAGCCACTATTATTACAGCAGAAAACACTCTGGATTCAAATCCTGAGATTAATAGTGGCATTTAACTTCTCAAACTTGTCTTATAGCCACTATTCATTGATTTCAGCATTATCTGGACCAGATCAATCCAATTTAAAGCTTTTTGGAGCCAATTTGACACAAATGATATGCTTCCAGATTGATTAATGGGACGGTGATAGCCATGAAAAAAAAATCATCATATTGGTCACTTCAATTACCTTTTTGGATGAGAACTAATGGCCTGCTTCTAATGGAAGCAATGCACTGTCATCTATAATACAATTTCCTCTCACTGAAAATCTAGAGCTCGATTGAAGAGTGACCGTAAATTTCAATTACCTTTATAAAATTATATCAGAGCTTCGGTTCTGCACACATGTAGGTGATATTGAGCACCAATATAAAGCCCTTTTGTGATCCCATTTTATCAATGTCAAATAGATGTTTTCTTCAACAAAAGGGCACATTTAAAAAATACGACCCATTAAACCGATGCCTGCCCTTTTCCTGTGCATGGAACAATTTTTGCCTTCTGGTACCTTTTTTCATCCTGAAAATCCCCAAATTCAGACATCATCCAAGTGTGAGGAGGGAAAAATCCTTTCAGGCATGGACTAAGTTATAGAAATAGCAAACTGGACCAGTTGTTAAATTTTGCATTCTTTGTTAAGAGTGGCAAAATATCGCACTGCTTCGAAAATATATAATTTGTGAAGCATTATTGCCATATGAGCCGTTGCAATAATTATTCTACAGAAGACTGCAAGACCACAATTTTATTATTTCCATTCTGACCTCTTGGATCTCAGGCCAGCTCTTCAAGGCTGATAAAATGTGTGCTACCGATACAGTATAAACAAACAGCCAAATAAATAAGTAAATACCAAAGAAAGAAAAAAAGATTACTGCAAGTCATCTTTTATTGGTTTGCCACATCAAGAGACAATCAATTTACACCAAAGGTTCATAGCAAGGCACATCATGATGATACTGTATGGCAAAATAATCCCAATCTGCTGTTTTGTCTACATCATGTAGCCTATACACCATCCCAAATCACTTAGTTAATCATACAGTACAATCCTGCAAAATGACCACAAAGCAGTCCTGCAAAATCCATTTCGCTTCACATTAGGAAGCTCATAAAAAGTATTCTGAACTTTTCTTGTCCAGAACTGCAACTGTACCAGATGGGAAATATCACTACTGATTTTACAGCCGTGGTCTCGCTTTAATTTTAGCAACACGCTGGTTGACAACAGTCATTATGAAGATGCTGACCATTTCATCACTTGGTCATAAACTTCTCATCTGTTATTCTAATTTACACTGGATGTGCACACAGATCTCGAACCGGTCATGTTTCCGAGTGATCTTTTAATCCGTAACTTTATTAACCTGAGTGAAATGGTCCATAAAACATAGAAGCCAGGATATCTAGAGGTTTTCCAGCAAAGGAACTTAGCTGCCAGGAAAAATTTTTAAAACATTGCCTAGATTCCTAAGGGAAAACAAACAGCGAGGTCTACATGGTCTAAAAATGCAAAACAAGACAAAGAAACCAGCATTGTAGACCGATTCATAATTCATCTTGCTAGTAAAATTATTTTACTAAATATTTCAGAGTCGTTCTTTTCAACCTTCTAAGATACGCCTTAAATGAAGGAATTTCTTATTTTGCTTGTACAGATATTTGCCATGATTGGTCCATCCGGACATCCTCACACTAGTCCAATTTTACCTTCAAGTAAATCTACATGTAGGTACGGCACAGATATTCGTAAAAAAAAGTATTCTGTCACACATTTCAATGTGCTTTAAATCCTCCGGGTTCTCTTGAGCTGAGCGTCAGTACACAACAAACGCTGGCCACATCACAAGATTCTCTGGGCCTGAGGGGGACCTTTGATTTCAGCACACTGTGGGCATTAGTGGGAAAGTAATTAGGGTAAAAAGTTCAACCACAGCTCTTTGTCTGCCTGAAATACATTTCCTCTACTTTTACTGGGGTCTACCATGTATTCACATGCATACTGCTAACACACTGGCGTCACCATTCAGACTCTAAAGCACCATGTAATTCCAGGCTGGTGTTTACCATCTTAAATTACTTAACATCCACTTACGTCTATCACCTAATTCTCACATCAGCATACAGCAGAGTTAGGAGAAAACGTATTCATCAAAAGCGTGAGGACCCTCTGTTTTTCTGGAGAAGCAAAGGGTAATTAACGGACAAAAAGAAAGCGCTCGTTTCTTTTTCCCCTTAGAGGTCAGACAGATAAATCTCATAAAAGACAATAAATTTAGCACAACAAAGTTAATCCTGATTTAACACCTCCACACATCATTTGATAATCAAAAAATATCACAGTGAAGATCTCTAAAAAGTCAAGGAGTTATAAATGGTCAAATCTGCATTGAGACCATCCCTCTGTGTAAGCGATTTAGCTATTAATACGAAAGATAAGAAACAACACTGATGGAAAACCCTTTTAAACAAGTGTAATAAAGAAGAAAGGTACACTTCAAAAGGCTTGCGCTTTCCTATCCTTAGAGACCTTGACTTATGTGCAGTCCACTACACGATGCTGATCTAACAGATTCTGTACATTCCAATTTTGTTTTCTATGGAGAATCTCTCATGGGAAAAAAATGTGCTAACCTTCTGCCTAATTCTAAAAGAAAGGTCTGCGCTTGCCATATCTATCAGTGGGTCGTACCAGCCCATATCTCAAATTACTTTAAAACCACAAATGACCAAACGACCAAAAGTGCTCTCAGTAGAAACTGAAACGCAGGTAGAACAAAGGGAAGGGTGAGATGAGCGCCACATCACTTTTTTAAACCGAATCATTAAAAGTAACTGCGTGCAGGTGGATGGTGTGCTAGAGAGTGGTGGGGGTGGGGTGGGGTGGGGGGCAGTGGGCGAGGGGGGGACAGTGGGCATGGGGGGTACAGTGGGCACAGCGGGAAACAGTGTGTGGAGGAACAGCGTGTGAGGAATGGCATGCAAGGGACAGTGTGACTGAGGAACGGTGTGTTGGGGGTGTTGGGCAACGTGAGGGGGCGGGGGGTGTTTCACCCATGCCCTGTGTAGGTTATTGTCACTAACTGTTGTCACTAACTGTTGTTTTTGCGCTTGCTGGTGCAATATTTTCAGAGGGGATTCTAGGTTAACACTAAAATTTCCCACTCTTTTTCCTGAAGCCACTGTGTTCAGAGATGGCAGTTTAATTTGGCATCTTGCATATGCAATGAATAACTCTATCATACCACCATCTCAGGATGACAAAAACTTCTTGCTAAATTCACATTATATTTCTGTTGGGTCAAGGCAGGTTACAAAAGATAAGAAACCCCAGTGGTTATCCAGTATTAATAAAAGCACAGTTACTTATATAAATGGCATTCTATTTCACCTAACCAGCAAGACACAAAGCTAGTCGACGCCACATAATTCCATAATGTTTCAAAAGAAAATCACATGTAATGTATAAGATATAAACTACCTGAGGCAGAAAAGCTGAGAGGAGGCAAGGCTAGATTTTGAGAACAGATTAACTGTAACTCCAACCGTAGTTACAAACAGCTAATAGGACTGCTCCATATGGCGCATATGCGGTCTGACAAATGTACAAGGTGTAAAGAACAAAGGAGTAATGTCTGTAGAACAGCATAATTTGTTGCCAGACTGCATCATGTGTCACTCTGTACCTGATGCTCACTGCTCTGGTAATTAAAGACAAAGTGATCCTAATATGAAGATGATTAAACAGTGTCAGTAGCTGGTCAGTCTGATCCACAGTTCTGGGTGTGAGAGCGTAATTCGGCTCAAGTAGTTTAAAAGCATCGCTACAGCAATCCTCTTAATCCCCTGTCTCTCAAATACTCAAGAGATTTATCGTTTAATACACTTTAGAAGGGATATCTCACATCAAAGGTTTAGAATGAAAAGTACAGATTAACATCACAACAGGTTTTCACTAAGTCTCTTCAAAAATAGACGTTTCAAGTAAAATAGGTTTCCTCCATTCCTGCTGTATAATTAATAACCAAGCATTAGATGCAAGCAGGATTTTACATGCCTAATGCATATATGCCTAGCACACTGAGTAAGGACAATCCTAAAAACACTCCTGATCTCTATGATAACATTGTGCTTTGTGTGGCTCCTCACGTGCTGTGGGATATTTGAATAGGAGGAGTTGTTGAGCTGAGCATCTGGATCAGTGCTATACTCAGAAGGCAGAGAGTGAGTGAAGTGCTGGAGGCCTGCCAGTGTCCCAGAGTCCAGTCCAAAAAGTCAGGACCTGAGGCCAGAGAGGAGAGGAGAGGAGAGGACCAGAAGCTGAGCCTCCACATCTCTAATATCCGCAATGACGGAGGACTGAATTAGTGGAAAACCATGCCCACATCCTCTCTAAAGAGATGTGGTAACTTGAGGGGAAAGGAGAAGTTGGGAGGGAACTGTTTTCTGCCTGCCCAGCAACTTAATTTCTCCACGTCAAAGAACAAAAGCAGGCTTTCTAAATGCTGAACATATAACCTCAAAAGAAATAGCAGCAGCACAAATAATTAGAATCCCCATTACATACACCTTTATTCTATGAGTGTAGTCTCTTAAATATGCAAACACCTTAAACATAATAAAAGAAACCTACATCTATAATGATGCTGGAAGCTCAATTCCTTTCCAGATTCAAGCAGGGGTTTACCAGTAACGGTCTAGCAGAAGAATTCCATGCTAATTTGCAGGCTCTGTTGGCACGGGTGCACACCATGAAGTGTAGCGTATGTATTTTGCTGTCAGGAAAATCACTAGAGCCATGCAATGTTTGGGCTTAAGGCATAATCCTTTCCATTGATAAAGTTATGTTGAGTGTGCCTGGCTGGAATTCGGCCGCGAAGGATTCAGCACGCATGCTTTTTCCCTTTTCAGGTTTTCCTTTAATTTGCAAATCTTGTAATCTAAGCCTAAAGCTGTCTGAACCAACTTCTAAACCAGCAATGCTATTGCAGCCAACTCTCCAATGTGCTTTCCATTTAAGTGTCAAGACAGAATGCACTCTCGTGGTTGACAAAAGCTGTTATTTCAAGATGATGATATACTAAAAATTGTGAAGACTTTGGTTTATAAACTATTTCCTTTGAAGTCAGGCAATTCGGCCCTGGAATTTCTTTTAGGAAATAATACAAAGCAATAATTAGGTAGAATAAATAAAAATGGATGGAAGCAGAGCTAAGCAGACATTTGCATTGTAAAGTAGCAGTTGCCGTGCAACTCAGCTGTAGGGTGCGAGTTACGGTTTTTAAGAAGAGGCAGGTTTTCTTCGTTAGCCTAACCATCAGTGGGGGTCAAACCCAAACCCTCAGAACAAAACAAAGAGTGAGTGAGAGTATGCCTGTACAGCACTGAGGTCATGGAAACATTGTGGTGGTCCCCATCAAAGCACGGTGAAGACACAGTCTATTTTCAGGGGAGGAAATATTAAGTTAAGATCTGTCACAATGGAGACAAAAGTGGCAGAGGTGGCAGACGTTGCCTCGGGTGGCAGCACTAAGCTGGCCTCTGGTCCAGGTCCTCTGGAGCCAGTTGCTTATTTAGTCTCGAAGGTTTTGCTTGCGATTCTACTGATGGTTCCATTGCTCTATCAGCACAGTGCGGAGACCTTTGATGCAGCCTGTTACGTAAGGAAAATTACATGCTTGAGATTTGGACCTCATAATGTCTAAATGTCACACAGAAAGAAGGCTATCACTTGGGTTCTCTCTGCATGTTATAAGGGAGGAAATGTCATAAACCGGACAACAACGGTTCCATCAACACATGCGGTTAACTTCATGTTGCACAAGTTTAAAGGGTCTCGGCTCAGGTTTCACAAGCTATACGCTGCAGATGAATATCAGAGCATGAACTAATCATGAAAAATTGAAAATTATTGACTGTGTGACCTAAGCAGAGTTTTATCCATGAAGTTTGATTTGAAATAGTTTCTATTGGAATAAACGGCATTTATATCTTCGTTTATGTAAATGGTGAGGCAGGAACTCGCGGTTAGGTCATGTGTGTCCATGTGAGTAGAACAGATCTGTAATTAAATGTATCGGCAGCATGTGAGCATGGTGAGGAAGTGATGTCACTGTTTAGAACTCACCCCGAGGAGCCTGTGCTTTTGCAAACGCCGAGGAGGGGCCGCTTCTCTGCAAAGCTGTCAGTGTTCAGGGGACCTGCAGCCGGAGGGACAGAGGAGAGAATATGAACTGCTGACCCGCACAAAGAGAGACATTCATACGCCGTGTGCATGTGAGGCATCTTGTCGTTCAGCCAGAGCCACCCACTACACATGATGATAAAAAGCAACTACCACAACAGGATGTGTGTTGATTGCATTACAACAGATACACTGTAATCAAATTATGGCTTGTCAAGGATATAAAAAAGACAGCATTTCTTTCCTTTCAGCCTACACACTTACCCTGACTGACCACTAAATAAAGCCAGGACTCACACAGAGAGTTATGCAAATCAAATGAAATTAAAATACCAACATGCAAGACATGAAGCATGTGCTGAGAACAGAAACGCCAATTGGTGTAATGTGTTAACACGAGCGTCTCTGCACTGGCTCTGCTGAAAAATAGACTTCAAAGCTTTAGGAGAGGGCTTTTGTCTGACTGGTTTTAATTTTGGGAGTTTAGAGAAATTGGAGCATTGGTTTAAAAAAACAAAACTGTAGCCAGTAGGCATATTTCAGGCATGTTGCTTTATGTTTACAGATCCCACATTTATCTAATTTTTCTGTTTTTAAATAAAGGAGTGAAACTTCCAATCATTTCAAGACGGAAGATGATGTTAGCTTTTCAAAAGGCTGTAATTTACTTAGCTGTGCCATGACAATAATCATCTGCAGGAAGGCAGAGTCCCTGTGGTATAGCGTGTGAGTGTAAATGTGCTGCTCCGAGACCCCTAACACTGTAAAGTACTAAAATGAGAGGAAGAAAAGAAAAATTTCCTATCACCGTTATGGGTCACGATATTCAGTCATAATGTAAAAATAGACTAGTAAATACAATAGCTAATTGCTGCCTTCTGCTTGAAAGTGACAATTTAATCAAGTCGAGTCTTGTCTCAAATTCAAAAACAACTGAATCTGGAGACGAATCAATTTCTAGGCCAGGTTTTATATGATTTACGATTTCATGCAAAGGTAAAACAGAAAAAAAGAAAAAAAAATCCTGCATGCAGCAAGGAAATGAATACATTACAGATTTGAGTTCACTGTTAATGGATGGCTGTTGCCTTTGTGGTTAAACAAAATATAGTAACCATTAGAAACACAGTGGAAAATAAATTAAAGGATTGAGAAAGCAGAACTTCCTCCTTTATTCTGGGAAAGACCTTGACTTATTAAAATTGACACCTATTTTCAGGACTTTCCAAATCCGCCCACCCAGGCTCCCGGTCGAAACAATTACTCTTTTTAAGGCCCATTACAGTATAACACTGTTCGCAGCATACAGATTGCAATCAGTTTCCCCAGTAGAACAATTCATTTTATTTTGCAGAGAAGCGTTCTCCTTATGTGTTGGCTATCTGCTGCTTCTTATTACTGAAGCTAGCTTTTATCCATGTCCAGCTTGTATTGAAAGTCACCATTGTGCATTGTTGGGATCTGCCAAAAGACCGGAACACAAATCTAGACATAAATGTCACATTAAAATGCCTCTTGGGAGACTTCATGTGGCTGAATTATACCTTGTTGCTTACAAAGAACTGTGAATATATGATCTAATGATTCTGAATTAGAAACAAAGCTGATTATTTTTTACAGTGGAAATAAGAAAGCAAGAAACAAAGTAGATACTTTCAAGTTTGCCACAAAGACATTTTCCTACCAAATGAGGTGCACTGGAATTCAACAAGGCATGGAGTGTGTACTTTTGTCAGACTGTTCTATTTCCTTCCTCTGACAAATGGACTGACCAAAAGCATGTAGAAGCCAATACAAGAGTTGTGATGAAAGAGGAGGAAAAGTCTCTGAAGCCTGCGGCCCCCCGCCTCAGCACGGGTAAAATCCCAGCTAGCGCTCTGACAGCAGGCCAATGCTGATCTTAAAGGGCTGATTTTAATATTAGCAAGGGAAAACAGCAGGGCTCTGGCACGCTTGCTGCAATTAAGGAGCAATGGGTAGTCTTTAATTTCAACATAACACAATACAAACCACTGAATGAAGGAAGACTTCATAAATTGTGCCAAGTCAAGTTAAAGGGTCAAAACAAAAACAAACCTCGGAACCTTCTGAGAAAATGTCATAAATGGTCATGCAAAATAGATAGAACTTTATAGGGATGGACAAATAATAAATTCATTAGCAGGGGGCAAGTAAAATCTCCAGGGTGCTGCCCAGACTGGAATATAATAGCTAGAACAATATAATAACGTATGAAGTGCTAGTTATGTGCATTAATGTAGACTAAGCCAAACAACCACATTTAGTCTCTTCATGTTAGGTCATGTTAGCACTCTAGACAAAAGGTCAGCAAGACATTAGCCAACATTTCAGCTATGAGATTTGGCACATCCTTGCTACACAAAAAAAAAAATCTGGTTTTCTTTTATATATATATATATATATATATATATATATATATATATATATATATATATATATATATCTGTTGACTACAAGGTGACAGTATGCTGTTGGTGGTGTTGGTAAAATAAAATTCTGTGTTCTTGACTGTATGTTGTGTTAGCAAGAGAGTTATTATTATAGACCAATCTCGGGTGGAAAAAACAATCTTTTATTTGTGCACACTTCACTTAATTCACTTGGTAGAAACTGTTCCGTAAGATGTTTAAACATAATTTGTTTAAAAGTTTTAATTTATCCACTTTGTACTCTGAGCAACTAAAAAAAATTAAAAAAAAAAAAAAAAAACTAATAATCTAAACAAGAAATTATCCCTGACATCCAGACTACTCGCTTGTCCACTCCTGCTTTAAGTAATTAGATCAACATAATAAATCGACACTGAAAGCTCAAACGTTTAAAGCAGGTTTAGGTGAAGACGTTCTGGGGCTCACAGATCCTAACGCTTCATGGAGTACAAAAGCCCCGTAAACTACACTGAGATATGAAAAGAAAAATACTCACTGATTTGAGGGGCCGGGAGGATACGAGCAGCTCGCACTGGACCGTGCCGCACAGAAAAGAGCTCCTGAGCTTCTCCAGTCAGCTGTAGGAAAAGAAAAAAGTGAACAGTTTAATTTACAGAATTGAACAGCATTGTAACAGAATAAAATAGTTTTTCTGCTTAAGAGTTAATAAACTTTGTCTAATGGAGCAGCAATCTAATTTGGGGGGAAAACAAAAGCAGAATAGTTTTTAGTTATGTCTGTGTGTACGTACCATTAAATGTTTTCACTAATATGTTTATATGGATACTACAACTATACTTTCAACTGACACAAAAAAGCTCTTGTATGGAAATGAAAAGACGCATTGTTTGGTTTTGTTTGTGGTTATGAAGTGATTTGTTACTGAGCCACAGTACAATGAGGATCTGAACACTAGCCCTCTCTCACCTAACCAAGTCAAACAACAAAAAGCCTGAGATGTACATGGGGATCAGATGGGAGTCTAGTAAACTGAGAAAGCCCTTAAAAGAGGTGTGCATGTGTATGTGTGTGTGTGTGTGTGTTTTTAAATACAGAGGATGGGCATTATCACATTAATGGCCATAATCCGTGTGTTTTAAACAGACAATCCCACCAGATTATGATCGCTCTTTTGCACAATTAGTAGCTCTCACAGAGAGAAGGCTCAGTCATGTTATTATTACAAAAACAAGGGTCACTTGGGCACCAAGATTAAATACATGGTGTGATTTGAGGGGGGGAAAGGCACGATATCACAGATAAAGACTACACGGGAAAATCCTTCCCAGGCGATCAGGCCGGAGGAACAATAAAAACGTGCCAGATTGCAAGTGTTCCATTAATCCGGCTGCCATGTTGCGTTAAACACTGTCCGTGTGTCGTCCATTTACAGCTACACCACGATTCCTTTACTTTTTATGACAGCAATATGCAAAATTACTTCTGGTTCCTGTACACTTGCCCATTTCCTGAAATGAATGTGGATTGATGAAATTCATCAAGCGATCCTGCAAGAGCTCCATCTGGAACTCATGACGTTGCAGCTTTATGGCTGTAACACAGTGTACTATAAGAATCAAACTGAAGAGGAGGGCTGATTGCTGAAGGACTGCTGGTCTTTACAAGAGCCTTATAAAGTCAAAAGTGTAAAAACGGAGACGTCAAGAAAACGATCCAAATTAACCCCAAATATGCATAACAATGATATGACGGCACTGTTGAATACTTGATTCTGATTGTTCAGAACGTATGATGTCATTTTCTATACAGCAGCTCTGACACTATTTCTGTCTGTATGGTTTATATTAAAGTGCACCTTCCAATATGTTATCCAGCCCTTCCAAGATTACACTAGGAGCCTGCAAGATTTTTGAGAATTACCGCAGATTTGAGCCAAGACACATCGTGTGACCTCATCACAATGTGCAAGTCCTCTTCAATTTACATGCATCGAATGTGAGTGCAGTGATCATAGGGCGTAATTACATGTGTCTTCACTGGTAATAGTTTAAAAGAATCAACGTCACCAAATGAAGTATAAAAGCACCATAAAAGCATAAAAAATCTAAAAAAAATTAAAAAAAAGCTGCAATAGAAAGAATTTTTATTCGCACTATTCACAAAAAAAAATAAATAAACTCCAGATTCATCAATCAGTTTTTTTTTAAGGTGAGGGATAAAGACTGATGAGGAAATGTCAGTGTGTAGCCACTATAAGGTACGTGATAATGTTTCGTTCCTTACATAACAGCTACAGATTTGGCTCTCTGTAGGCTGTCAGTCATCTGTCATCAAAGTTATGTTTGAGGCTTGAGCTTTGCTTTAGTTTTGCATTGGAGCTCTTTAAGTCACGCACAAAAAAAAAAAACAACTTTTCTGTACATACACATGTTCACACAGTATAAATCTAAGTTTCGAACCGTGGCCAGTTCTGAAGTGATGTCACGCAGCTTCCTGATGTGGTTTAACACACAGTATGACTTACAGTAATCCATAAAAATGGGGAAATCTTTGCAGTGCAGCTGTACCATGTCACATTATATGGTAACCATTTTGTAAAACCAAATTCACATTGGTCTTTTGTATGATCCCAAGCGAGATGAACAAGGAGCGAGACTGATTAAATTCACATCATAGACACAAAATAGGCAACACCTCAGACTCCCAAAGATTAAAGCTGGATGAAACACAGTTCGGCTTAAACCGTAAATTATTACTGAGGGCTGTGAGAGCTATTTTAGCAAATTTAGTCTAACCATTACATTACAAAGATTTGTATGACTTGGAAAAATTCTATTTAACTTCCACTAATAAACAAGTTTAAGCATATTAAATATTAATTTCTAGATCGTATTATCTAGAGCAGCCTCATAGCTAGAAATAACAATAGAGAAAATATTAATACAAAGACAATACAGTATATTGATATATTCTGATCAAATATGCAGAAATACATGTTTATGAAATCTCAAGAATATTGTGATAGCTTTTATTATTTTATGTTTATCGTTACAAACTGAATGGACGATTATTTGAAGTTACACATTTTGTGCTTGATCGTCAAAATTCTAAAATATCTTTCGCATTTTTCCACCTTTTTTAAGTGTTACTTAATAAAAATTAAAAAATGAAGAACCAAAAAATAAAATAAACTAATAAGTTTCATCAAACATGGTTTTTTAAACACAGTACTGTTTTGCAGCTTGAAATGAAGAATCATGAGCTGATATTTTTCTCTTATCGTCCACCGCTATAACGTAGAAATATACGGAAATGCAGAATGAGTATGTATTGAAAAGCTTTGATTAACAGCAGCTCTAACAACTCCTCTACATGTCATTGCTCCAGACACCTCTCCACTCCAACAGCCATTCAGTTCACCATGCACAATCTGCTCGTTATCTCCACCAGTGAACAACACCTTTCTAGACAAAGACCTTGCACACTTAGGAAATGTTAATGCACGCACACACACACACACACACACACTTTCTCTCTACAGCATATCTGCTAGCCCCGTTCCTCCACCTCCAGTCCTTCAACGCCATTACGCAGGGTGTCGGCTTAGCAACTGTCACAAACACTTCACGGTCACTCACAACCCGAAACTGAGCAGCTTTCAGCAGCTTGGCCAGCCTGGAAAAAAACAGACTACTAAAAACAGATAAAGAAAATGTGGCGTAAAAGATATTTTGGAAGAGAAACGTGAGACTGAGATGCGAATAATACAGAAAGAATACTGTGTACAATTTAAGAGTTTAAAATTGAAGCTGTATCAGAAAGTGAGAAGAATATTTGTATTCTTTTACTATTTCATCCTAAATGAAACAAACCACTCATAAACTTGCAACTCCTTTGATTACTTTTCTGCAATTACAAGTCTGATCCCATCATGTAACTACTCAAACTACCACAAAACATTGATGATTCTAAATTATTATAATGTCAGTTGTATAATTATAAAATAAAATAAAATAAAAAAAGACAAATTACACATGAAGATAATGAGGATGATTAGCTAATGCATTATAAATTAATAAATGAAGCTTTGTCTTTGTCTCTACTGACATCTAGTGGCTGTGGTGCAGAACTGCATATTTACTCAGCATCATGTGCACTTACACTTACCATTGCACACTTATACGTGAAATAACCATGTAATTCAACATTGGGGGGATAAAACAATACAATTACAATACAATCTGTACAATTCATGAACAGATCTGATGTCACTGATAAGACATAATACACCAACAGCTGGAAAGAGATGAAGTGAAACAGAAGAGAAAGAAGGTGAAGAAATGGAATAACAAAAAGATGAACAAACAACAACAGCAAGAATAATAAGACAAACCCCAACAACAACAACAACAACAACAACAACAACAACAGGAAGATGAACCAAAACAACAGCAGTAGCAACATGAAGAAGGCAAACTATAAAAGCAACAGCAATATCAATAACCATAAAAAACCCATTACTGACAACACCAACAACATAATCAACAACAAAAAAGATGAAGTTTTTTCCTATGTTATTTTAGAAACATGGCACTTTATTGCTGGTACTACATATTAATTATAGTTTCATAAATTGACATATTTCTATATATTTCCTACTATTTCAGTTCCATGTGCTAGTTATTCTGTTCCCGTGTTCCTCTTTTTGGACACACACTTTATTTAGTGTAATCCAATGGAACTAAAGATTTGCATGAGTTAGAAACACCAGAAGCTCTCACATGCTGATCAATGACTCTTCACTGAACAGAATAAAGTACTTACTGATACACTCCAGATTTGCATTCCGTCTGTATAACCAATCATCAGGCAAAGAGGTGGGTCCACACCGCTGCCGTGCATCTCCAGGAACTCTGGTGAGCGGGCCACATCTAAACACACACACACACATGCACGTACACACACGCGTGCACACGCACACAGAGAGAAAGAGAGAGCAGCATCTCAGTAAAAGCAGGTGTGTACATGCAAAAGCATGTTCTTAGCACTCTGTAAAACCTTTTTTAAGGAGAAGCTTCAAGTATCAGCTGTTACACCATAATGTGTAAATAGCAGATTAGTAAAAAAAAGCCTGAGGGTTAAGAGTGAAAAAGCTGTGCTGAGATAAACAGAGGTCCGCTCTATAGAATTGATGTTCCAGCCCCATTTAGGGGTTATATAATTTGCTCTCTGCATTGTGACTGGAACAATAAGGATCGGTTGTCTTATTATGATCCAGATTTGTAACTCATGTGCAATAAATTACAGTATAAAAAGCTTTCAAGGATTCAAGCAACACAGGAAATCTGTTTACAGACAATTCAAGCCGCTTGCGCTACAAATCGGAGATGTGGCGGTGCATCTTCGGCTGATTGATTGGAAAGCTGACTTTTGCTTTGAAATAAAAACTAATGAAATGATGGGGAAAAAATCGTGGTTAATGCAATAAAACAAGCACACGACCCTCCACATAATACACCGGCCTGCTGCGCACATACTTTGTCTTGTTGATGTATAAAGGTACTCTCGTGTATTGAAAGCATGCAAGACAAATGAGCCATTCGCTTAACAAGAATCGTTTTCTGATGGGACTACTGTATATATTCCGCTTTAATAGAGTGAGACATTTTATAAACAAAAAGCCGTTCCAAGTCTGCTGTCAAATTACAGTGTTGCTGGCACATGTGCATGAATGTCGATGAGAATACGCAGAGCCGGCTCTCATCCCCTTTAGGGAGAAATGAACCATCACAGCACACACAGCTCCATCTTTGCCAAACACGTCAGCCTCGCATGAACACTAATAACGCATCGCGTCAGAGATTAAAAAGACATCTATGAATGAATTGCATTTCAAAATTAATCTCTTTATAGTGTTCTTTTTTTCTAACTTTACGCATATTGCTTATTATATACAAAACAAGTTTATTGTCCCCTTGCTGCTTACAGAAATATCTCTAGCAAAGGACAAGCTACTGATACTGTATTGTGAGTACTGATACCAATTACATTTTAAAACAAACTGCTTTAATAAAATGTAAAAACAACAGTGACGTACAGGATAGGAAGTCCTTCCGCCAACTCCAGTTTTGGTTGCACTCAAAACATTACATAATAAATAAGTTTGGTCCAATAACCATTTTCTTCAAACACGTCTACTACATATAAATACATCTATGGCTGGAGAACATTAAATCCTGGTCACCTCGGTGTTAGAAAAGTGACGCTGTGGTTTATTTTTGCTGAGCATATAAAACACAGTCAATAACCGTGTTCAATTAAAAGTTTACATCCAAAGGGGATTACTGTTCATTTTTACACTGAAGTAACATCGGAATTCAGTTAAATGTAGCACGAAAACAAAGACAATGCAAACGTTAGTAGACTAAAATACAACAAAATACTAAAAAAAAAGTCAGTGAGAGTTTATTTTGATTTGATTTCCCTTCAAAGTTTTCTAGAACTTGAAACAGACGAGGAGTAAAAGCCTTAGTCAAGGTCCTGACTCCAACAACTCGCACATAAACTCCTGAGGTTCCTAGCACTAAACCTTAACACAATGAGTTTAGAAAAGAAATGAGATGCAAATAAGAAGATAGGGAAGCATGCCTGATGGCACCAAGGCAGCGAGTGGGGCGTCTCTTCTGTACGAGATACAAGATGTTAAATGAAAACAGCAACTTACCATTAATGTCTGCTTTTTCAAAACGAACCCAAAGGATCTTTTCTTTTTCGTCTGTTGGAGGTGTCCCAGTGTAGGCCTTGGAAAGTGAAAAACAGAATTCTGTATAAACCTCAGAAGGCAGAAGTAAACTTCTTGAGCAGATACTGAGCATTAGAGCTGGAGTGAATAGAATTTTACAGGCTTTGAACAGACTTTGTGTCTTTCACAGTCTTTTTCCTGAATGAGCACCCAAATACTCACCCAACTTCACTCTCCCAAAATTATACCTTTGTGGATTTTTTTTTTTTGTGCAACATCATGTTTCATTTGGTATAAAAATTTGTGGCTTAAAGGAAAAGTGTGACATAAATTAGAGATACCGTAACTGCAAAAGTAAAAATGTACTATACGTAACTTAAACAACCGACGACATCTTTGATCTCTTTGAGTGGTTATAAATCTATAAGCTAGCAAAGGAGTAAAGTCATGTGACGTCTTTTCTGGAAGCTCTCCGCATTTGGGTGAATTGCAAATGACTGGCAGAATTGAACACAACAGTGCATTATATAGGATGAAGAAGCCATTATTTCTTTGCCTACATGGTGCACTTATATAGTGAAGAGGAAGATAATAACAAAGCTTTTGAGCACTAGAGAAATAAATACTAATGTAATAATGAATCCTCAAGTATTTAAATTACTCAGACATGCCCTACTGAACACTGTCCACTTTCAAAAGTGAATCGTGAAGAAAAACAGAACACTTCAGACCTTCACAAAGCCTTGCCTTTACAAACCATGCAAGATTTCCCATAGAGGAACTGAATTCAAGTACATTCAAACTGAATTATAATCCTGTCACAGTTTAGCAGCCAGTGAGCGGTACATAGTAGATATTAAACTCCAGACTCTCAAGGCAATGTTACTGTTAAAGCACTACTTTTTAAGATAAAATAAAATAACTGAATAAAACAATGATTTTGGAGACTTGTGTCATTAATTCAAAGACTGACTCATAGTCCATACAATAGAAATATAAGTGACAACATTTTTCACTGAGAATAAGGTTTTTTCTGCATTCTTTCATTCATATAGGTGTTAAATAACACGTCACATCGATTCCCTGTTTAGTTCTGACTGAAAGTGTTGATTCTTGTCAACCATTCAAATGAAGAATTCACTTGTTTGAGTAACTATAACATAATTATAAACGGAATAAAAAGAAGACAATGAAAAAAAAAACTTACCTGAGGGACCACATCTTGCAAAAAAGTCACTACACTTTCCATATAAGTCTGCTCCCTGCAAAACAGTTTAATGACTGTATGATAAACCCACATCCACAAAGAGTTAAATAACAATACAAGTCAGCTTCAGAGCTTATATTTTTCCATGCACTCTTGTGTTAGCTTGATCTATATTAGATAAGCGTGTTGGTGTCATTCGAGTAGCAACAGTAAGGTGTTTAACAGCTTTAGATGGGCCATGAGCACAAATTCTAATACTAAATAGTAGGGCACTTATAAGCCAACTAAAGTAGCGAGAATGTAGAAAACGGAAGCCTAAGAGTCATGGCCTGAGTTTGATTCCCGGGCTGAGAACCAATCTAAACACTGGGTGTTGCACAAGCCAGTGTAATCTCAGCGCTGGGCCCAAGGCTGGATGAAATAAAATGGTTGCATTAGGAAGAGCAACCTGTGCCAAATTAACATATAAACAACGATCTGCTGAGAAGCTAAAAAAGTAAACATTTTTATTCATAATTTTTAAACATGAATTAATTTTCCTTGCATAACAGTCTGAGAACAACAGTCCAGTTCTCTTTGCTAGGCCACAGCTTTTCCTGTGTTATTTAATCTCTCCAGTGTATCCTCGATGTCCCCCGGAGTCTCCTTTCAGAGTGACATGTCTGAGAAAGCGAGAACCGGAGCTGACCAGGAGAGTCCTTATAATCTACCCAAACCACCTCAGTTCTCAAGGCCATCCCCAAACACAGAAATCTAGCAATCCATTTCCTGTACTCATGACCATTTTCTTTCAGTGACAACCCACAGCTTGTGACAATGGGGACAGGACTGTAGACTGGCTGTTACACAAAGAGCTTTATACACAAATTGAGCTCCTGCTTCACCACTACAGACCGATATAGGCAGCGCAGCACTGTCGCTGACATGACCCATCTGTCAAGCTCACACTATCAATACAAAATGACTTCTCAAACAGATACAGAGTGATATACTACAGCACTGATGATAACTGTGCAATCCTAATCTTCCAACACACATTGACTATTAGATTACACATATTGATCTCTGCTGATTCAAAGAAAAAATATACAGACAATTAAAGGAACATTATACTGCGAACATGCAAAGTAAAGCATATTCAACCAAAATGACACAGATGAAAAGACATAAAGAGAATTGTGTTTACGTAGCAGCCTGGGCTCGAACTACAACCCCTCCAGCACAGCGACTCGGTCTGCGCGGGGAGTCGGACGCCATCGCTGACCGGTGTGTATCCTGAGAAAACACAGTGTTAGAGAAAATAGAGCAGTGATGGTTAATGATCATAAAACTATATATGGTTTCAGTATGATCTGATCAAGATGCTTTGGCTCATGTCAAAGCTTTGAAGCTTTCAACCAAGAGAACTGAACTACAACTGAAACAGACTGCATATGTTATTATTAATAATAACAACAATAATAATAATAATTAGTAATAATAACAACAACAACAATAGTAATAATATCAACAATAACAACAACAACAACAATAATAATAGTGATAATAATAATGTATCTATCCTGTTACACTTATTAATCAACCTCAGGTGAGTTTCCCAACAAATTCTGCTTGGTCTGAGGAGGTTTTGGTTATTTTCTGATCTCTGACATTCAGATCATAGTAAATCTAGTACTGTGTTTTTCATGAGTGACAAGATAAACAGAAATAAGAAGGTAACCAAGAGAAGTGACTCTTTTAGTAAATGTATCGACACATTTCCCCCCGAACCACCGAGCTCGACTGACAGAGACACTAAATTAGACTTTCACTGTCACTGCATTGACTCGTGTAAATAAAAACAGATGTGTTTATTAGCCAGCTGGCTACATCACTGCTTAGCCTGCTAAGTAGCTAACCAAGCTAACTAACTAACTCCAGCCAGCAGCTGCTCACTTCTAACTGTGCTAAAGCATGAAAATAAAATGTGATACAATGGCTAGTTAGTAAAACAACAACAACACGAGACTTAAGGTCTAATTTCAGAAACATGATACAAACCAAATGCGTTATGCTTGAATTCCGCTAACTAAACAGAGCTCTCTCTAAGACGTGACAAAAACATGAGCTACGTCAACGGAAACAACAAATAGAACAACCAATGAGTGCGCCTGACTGACCCAAACTAACCAATCAGATCTGCAAGAGGTGGGTTAACTGACTACTGATAGCCAATCAGATTGAGTAATTCTTATAGCGTTTTGTTGGTTTAGCCAACGCGCTTCGTTCAGATAAAAATAAACAGTGTGACGTGTTGCGCAAAACGGACAGATGTTTAGCAGAAATCTTAAATTCATGTTTGACAGTGTTACTGAAGACTTTGGTTAGTATTTAGTCTCTCTCTCTCTCTCTCTCTCTCACTCTCTCACTCTCACTCTCTTTATCTCTCTCTCTCACACTCTCACTCTCAGTGTGTGTTTGTGTGCAGGTGTGTGTGTGTGTGTGTGTGTGTGTGTGTGTGTGTGTGTGTGTGTGTGTGTGAGTGTGTGTGAGTGTGTGTGTGAGTGAGTGAGTGAGTGAGTGAGTGTTTGTTTTTGTGTGAGTGAGTGAGAGAAAGAGAGAGAACCAACATGATTTATTCAGGCCAACCTTAAAAATATTTTGGTTTGCAGTAACAATAAAAAAAAAGGGACGGTAGGTAGGTCTATATTTTTTTTCCAAGTTTCAATGTAAAAAAAAAAAAAAGTACAATATTGGTGATGGTGATTACGTAGGTATGAATGTAAACAAATTAGCATATCGTGACGTCACTGACTGGGTCTTCAACCCGTGCCTTCGGTCGAACACACCATTCACATTTCTGTTGTAAAAAGAGAAACATTGTGCAGAAGTATTATTTGCTGTTATGCGTGTGTCCGAAGCTGCAGTTGCTGTGTGACGGGTTCCAAAAAAAAAAAAAAAAAAACCTGGACGCGTTCCGAGAGAAAGCCGTTAAAATCAATTTCGTTTTCGAAACTTGTGTTGGTTTGTCCAATCGATCCGTGCAATAGATTTTCGAACAACAGAATTTGTATTAGTTGTTTGAAGAGTAAAAAAAAAATTGGTCGGTCCTAAATTGACTGGGTCTGTCGGGTTACGGCAAACAGGAATATTTTAAAGGATGGCCTCAGTGAAGTTGCCTCAGTTTAATTTTTCTGTAATAATTTCTTATAACGTTTGTCAGAACGAAAACAATGTAAGTGCTGTGTATTAATTTCCCCTAATTAATACATTAACAGGTTAATGCTTTTGTCAATATAATATAATATAAAACTATAAGGTTTCACGGAGCATCTTGGAGAATCTGTCACACTTCTGTTTTTGCGGTTAAAACTCAGCAGCTTTCATTTTGTTAGTTTGTCTGTTCCCAAATATAATAATACATTTGGTTGAAAGGAAAGTATGGAGAACTAAAAGGCATTTGTTCCACTTATTCATGCAGAAGGCTTTAAAACCCTTCTGCATCCGTCTTCTGCATTCCTATACAAATTAGGAGCGCCGAGTCAAGTTGACCTTGTCTGTTTTGACTGCTTATAAAAAATGAAGTATATATGATAGCCTTTTTTCACCTTTTTTGTCTAACTTGTTTCCAACATATTAACATATATTTTGCAAAAAGTTTTGTAATATTTGGTATAATAAACCTCATTAATATACCAAAATGCCTCATTTTCTAGTAAATAAAAAAACAGAAATTTTGAATTATTTTCACTATAGAGGCACAAAAGATGATGCACAATTACAGGCTGGTATATTTCAAAGCCAGGAGATTGTTTTGAAGCCATTTTGACCATTTTTAATGTCAGTAAATAATAAAACCTGTTTTTTTCCAGGCCAAATTGACTTGAATGCTTATAAATCAAAAATTATACAATTATCACCATTCTGTGTGATCAGCTTATATTTGTGAACATTTTACACTTTATGTCTATTTTGAATACCAGATGCCATCTGATCACCCAGATCACACACACACCACTCAAAAACATGGCATAATTTCTTGTGAATAAAACTTCCTTTACACCTCTTATGCTTTTTATTATATTTAATTTATAAACAATAAACCTAATGAAATTATGCCATGTTTTTGAGTAAAATAAGCAGAAATTATTAAATATTATTTTGGATAACCACTGACTGGTGTATGTCAAACATCCCCAGGTCAAAGCTGACTGATGCAACTAAATTCATAAATAAGAGAGAGGAAACAAATATGATTTGAATATGAAAACACAATGTGTGTTTGTGTGTAAAGCTTGTTGGTAGAAGAAGAAGAGAAGAGAAGATATTTTCCCCAGCTGGATAAATGCATATAACAAGTGTGTAATATTTACAAATGAGTAGCTTTTGTTTTTCCTGGAGGCCTAATAAATTGCAATGCCCAATGCTTGTGTGTGTGTGTGTGTTTGTGTGTATCATCATTTTGGTAGATCATATTTTGCCCTCTGCTAGGCAAAGGTATACCAAAAGTGAGAAATATTTACAAATGTGTAGCTTTTTTTTTCTGGAGGCCTAATGAAATGCAATGCCCAATTTGTGTGCGTCTGCGTGTGTGTGTGTGTGTGTGTGTGTGTGAAATGTTTACAAATGTGAAGCTTTTGTTTTGTCTGGAGGCCAACTGAAATGCAATGCCCAATGCTTTGAACAGTGTTTGACTGTGTGTGTGTGTGTGTGTGTAGCATCATTTCGGTAGATCATATTCTTCCCTCTGCTAGGCAAAGCATATCAAAAGTGTGCTTTTTTTTTGGAGGCCTAATGAAATGCAATGCCCAATTTGTGTGTGTATGTGAGTGTGTGGGGTGTGTGAGTGTGTGTTTTGGGTGCGTGTGTTAGTGGACATTTTATGTGTGCATTTTTGTGTCTGTTATATGTATGTTCATTGTGCTGAAAAGGGCAAAAGTGTGACCTATTGCCCCACTAAATGTGGCCGAGTCAAATTGACTCGGGATGACTTGAGGAGGAAAGTATTTATTTTACGAACACATACTTCAACGAAAATAGACAAAATTAAATTTACTTGCAAAGTTCATAATTTGGAACAATCCTGGTAAATTTCAGGGAAATATGTGGAAGGAAACCCAAGTTATGACACATTAAACTTTCCAGATGAGTCAATAGACCCCAGGTCTACAGAAGGGTTAAATAAACATCTATAACAAAATGTTTTTATATAAATACTCTTTTCAAGAGTTGTTTTTTGCAATATACTGTGATACAATATAAAGTGAAACATACAGTATTACATTGTATCCAGCCAAGTGCTATGGGTAATTAGCTTAAAATTCAGAATTGAACTTCTCATAAGAAGTTAATGAAGTTAATAAAATGGACATAATTTAACTTTCTTTTACTGTTCGTGTTGTCACTTAGGCTTGTTACTATAATGGTTAAATAATAACTGGGAAATCTATCACAACATGTTCTTTTAATATTTTTTTGGCTTGTTAAAGGCCCTCACTAGTGGGAACGATATGTCTACAGTATATAATGAATGAAAGGAGGTTAAGTGTGTTTGTGCTATTCAAATTCAGTGTGCGTTTTTCTGTGATTTAGACAATCCTGTTCCTTTTTTATTTCAGCGTCTCTAAAATAAGGATAATACTCGAATATATTTCTCTGAAGTGAAGGAGTGTGTGCTACGTTGCCGTAACTGTGTGGTGTACTATTGTGTTCCTTGTTATTTTGTGTTTCCCAGAAGGGTTTACAATGACCATGTCAATCCAGGATAATGTTCTTAAAATGAAACAATATAAAATCATTGAAAAAGAGGAGACCAAGAAGCAAGGAATCAGCTATCAGATATACTACAGTATGTACTATATGTTAAAAAAGGTTAATTCATACAACTGCACTTCTTCTGTTTGGTATTTCCACATCACAAACAAAAAACCTCACTAAAAAACAACCTAAACTGCTTTAGTGCTAGTAATTGCTTATCTCTGAATTCCACTTAAGCACGTTTTAACAAATGAGTTGCATTCAAATACATTGTATTTGGTAAATTTGCACACACACACACACGCACACACACACGCACACAGCCATTATAATTACTCATTTTTTTCTCTTTTAAGGGCACACTTCAGTGTGCCACACAAATGTGCATTTTGCATGGCACACTGAATAACAAGTCACTTTACATACAGTATGAACTCAGACACCAAGTCACGCCTGAAATGTTTGAACTGACCTTCTTTACCAGAAGATCAATTTCCCTATTAAATTCATTTAAATGCCATTTCCTGCACTGTCTGGAACCATTTCGTTGTTTTTTGTGCTCCCTTTGCTAAAAGCCTCATTAAACTAAACTTAAACTACAATAGAGCATGCTGTTGTTTGCATAAGATATGCAGTAAGCTAACGGTCATAATAACCAGTGATCAGAAATTGATCATTTGTACTCACAAATCTTTTTCTGTCTCAAAGATCAGCCAAGGGCAAAGAGGCAGTTGAAGTAAGGACTCATTTCTCCTTTAATTCTAGAGCACTAAATCTATTTCCATCATTTATGTTAGCATATCATATGCAAATGGGTGTTAGGAACAACAAAAATAAATACAAACATGACAAGATTCCTGGTGATACAAGATTCACAATGCTTCCAGTTCTCTTGGCAGAGCAGACAGTTCTACCCACTTTCTTTTTTTAAGTGTATTTTCTCAGCCCTTTTAACATTAAACAAAAATGACACCGTTCATGAGTCACACAAATCCTCCACTGTAAACACAGTTCCTTGGAGTAACATTTAAAAGCTTCAAATCACACTTTTCAGTCTGTTTCAAAGAAGAACAATGTCAACAATGACTTATTAATAGCATCTAGGAGCAGTGCACATGCAGGGGTGCGGTTCTGGGATTTGGCAAGACTATGTGACAGAAATATTCAGCCCAGTATCTGCAAAGAACACTGGAGATACGTGTCACGTTGACATGACTCGTTAGATTCAATACGGCTGGTTGACATCTGTCCACAGGTGGCTTTTGGGCTTTGGACACTCCTGCAGTAAAGAGTGACAGAGTCACGGATGAAAAGCAAAACTTTTGACTTGACTCCCAAGACTTTGACCTTCTTCAGTTTTTTTTTGTTTGTTTGTTTGTTTTTTTGTATATCTTTATTGTTATTCAATCTGTTTAAAATTCACAAGTAAAGAATCCTTTAAAAATAATCACATTTATTGTTTCTACATTAAAGCTTACTTCACAGATCATTAACAGTAATAAAATACACACATTCGAGACTTTATGCGCCAGCCTTTTACATGAACTTTTATAAGGAAATTAGTTGGAGGGTTTTTCTGAGCATCCTGGAGAATCAGTCACACTTCTGTTTTTGCAGGTAAAAACTCAGCAGCTTTCATTTCGTTATTTTGTCTGTTTGTACATTCTTTGGTTTAAAGGTAACGTATGGAAAACTAAAATGCTTCTGTTCCACTCATTCATGCAGAAGGCTTAAAATAAATATCTATAACAAAATTTTTTTTCTATAGTGTTTTCAAGACTTTTTTTTTTAATTTTACAATACACTGTGTAGCTGTTTTGATTGCATTAAAGCAGAGAAATGCGTCACAATGAGATCTGTAAACAACACGGATCTACATTTGAACTGATATATTCCAATTCCCTTTAATGCACTTGAAAGTCTGATCTGTTTCTATTGTTTATTTGTACTGTTATTTTTATTTTTATTTTTTTTTACGTAAGGTTTAACTGACAGAAGTCTGAACATGTTACACAAACCAACCCATAAGCCCAACAATACTCATGGCTAGAGGACACCACTCAGAGAGAAGTGTACTTGCAGGTTTAAATGATGAGATTCAGCATCAGTTCAATTCTTTTAGATGTCAAGAATGCAATTGCTGTTAACATTGCAGAGCCACACAGCTAAACTGCATTAAACAGCAATGTTCAATAAAACAGGAGAGGAACTACTAGGCCATTGTGTCTGACAGCTGATTATATTATCTGATTTGAGAGAGATGACTAATGATACAGAAGATTTTTACATCTCAGATAGATTTTTAATATCTGAAACACTAGAAATGAGAACCGAATTTATCATTCTCAAAAAGCAATCACACATTTGTGAACAAATAATGATCTCATCTAATGCAATTCTATTTGGTGGTTCAGCAATATTGACAGAAGCAGCATGAATAATAACTGAAAGAAACAAGCTGATGTTGTTTTACATGATTCATCTTGCTGTTTTAGGCATGCTGTTCTCCCTGTAATTGATTAGGTTGCCAAAGTCACATTACAAGCTTCTTTACACGATGCCTTTTTTGTTGTTGTTGTTGTTGTTGTTGTTGCTGAGATCAGATCTCTCTGTCTTTTCAGTTCACTTTTAAGTGCGTCACTAAACTAATTAATTTTAACTAATTTAAACTAATAAAGTTCCTATTTATTTTACTGGTCTCACACCTCCAGGGTCGGGGGTTCCATTTCTGCCTGTGTGTGGAGTGTGCATATCCTCACCATGCTTCTGGTGTACTCAGGTTTCTTCCTCCAGTCCAGAGACATACATTGAACACTGGTTGCCACCTGTACATTGTTCGTAGTGTGTAAATAGGTGTGATTATGTCCTGTGATGAGTTGACACCTTACCTTGTGCCCTGAGTCCCCTGGGATAGTCTCCAGGTTTCCCATGACACTGCGGAGAATAGGTGGTACAGAAAACAAATAAAAAGATGTTATTAACTTATTTTTTATCCTATTTACTGAATATAGTCGCTGCTGTTAGTGTCCTCCATTGTTGCTTTGATGTGGTACTGAAAAACGCCTGTTCTCACATTTAAACAGCTTTGTCCACAATTTTATTCTGATTTAAAGATGAAATGCTCCCTAAAGCCTTTGTGTATGTTAATACAATCCATCAATCTTTTGTCAAACCTAACATCTAATGAAATGACCCTGAAGATGGAGTTGGAAACCCCACATAAGAAAACAGTAAGGGCAAGTAAACGAAGGTGTATTTAAAACTTGTTTCCACTGTTTCAGTCTTTAAACCACTCTCACACAGCTCTGTTTGAGTCTTGATCAATTCTCTCTGAAATCTTGTATGCATTCCTTCAAAAGAGAAACTCCAAGAATTTAATGTGCTAAAAGTTTTTATACAGCAATTTTATTTGTGAATTTCTGTCTTATGTTGCAACAGGAAACAGGAAACAGGGCAGAGAGTGAGTTTAGGGAATGTGTAGTTTCACCTGTAGCTTGTTTAGTTTTTTGGGGTGAAATGAGCCAAACAAGTTGTTGTACATTATGTCCAGCAGAGGGAGCCCAGAACTAGGCCTAACCTTGTTTAGGGAATCCCACCAAATCAAGTTTTTTCATTTCAACCTTAAATAGCTGACGCAGTACATAGCTGTACACACACACACACACACACACACACACACACACACACACATCTATATAGATAGATAGATAGATAGATAGATAGATAGATAGATAGATAGATAGATAGATAGATAGATAGATAGATAGATAGAAAAGAATTTAAAAGATATATGACACTATAATCAACACTCACTGTCCACTTTGTTAACACAACTGTCCATTCATGCAGTTATCTAATCACGAACCTGATGTGGTCTTCTGCTGTTGTAGCTCATCCACCTCAAGTTTTGATGTGTTGTGCATTCTGAGATGCAGTTCAGCTCACCACTGCTGTAAGGAGGTAATATTTTAGTGTCTAGAAATGTCCTGGCAGTTTGAACCAGTCTGCATATTCTCCTCTGATCTCTCTCATTAACAAGGTGTTTCAGACTGAAGGCTGTATAAACATTCTGCACTGAAAGTCTAGCATCTGTTATGTGTTAAATTCCCATCAACTGTTTCTAAAATACTACAACTAGCATCTGTAACCAACAAACATGTCACAGTTAAAGTCACAGAGATCACTTTTTATCCCATACTGGTGTTTGATGTGAATATCACCAGCAGCTCTTGGTTTGTATCTGCATGATGTAATGCATTGTGCTGCTGCCACGCAATTGGCTGGTTGGAGAATGGCATAAATGCACAGGGGTTCCTATTAAAGTGGCCACTGATTGTACAAGGAATGTTATCACCTCTGACCTTGCTGTGCTAAGTCGTATTGACACACTGTACCAAATCACATGAAATAAGACATCTGCCATGAGCATACACAATCATGCAGAATATGAATATAAAAGCTGCAAATCTAAACCATTACCATAAATATGCTTGAAACAAGGTATAAATGCAGAAATTAAGCCACCGCGAAGTTCAGAATAAATTAATCTAAACACAAAAATTAATCATATAAAATCAGCAAATAATTAAAGGCGAATATTTCCTTCAAAACTGATTGAACGTTATTCAAGCATACTGTTTTCTAAAATGTTTGCCTGGTTTGTTTAAAAAGGAGGCAACATTAATTTCAACAATTCTATATCAGAAACCATTTTTTTAATATATATTTTTAATTTGCATATTTCACATGTAAACATAGATCTAGTGTGCCTTCAAAAAGATTTAAGGTATATATGTAATTATCTTTCAGATTGAAGCTTTCAAATTAAGTGCATGTGTAGATTAGATGAGTGTTTTGCATGTTCTCTGTGTTTCTGCATGGTTTTCCTCTGAGTTAGCCAGATTCCTAACACAAAGTATTTTAATAATGTGATTATCTAAAAAATGTGTGTGTGTGTGTGTGTGTATGTGTGTGTGTGTGCATGATGTCCTGTAAAGAACTGGCAATTCTTCCATCATGTATTCCACCCTAACACCAGGGACACCAGCTCCAGATCCGCCTAAATCCATATCTGAATAAAGTAGCTACTGAAGATAAATGGATGAACACAACAGAAGATTTCTGACACCACAAATCAAGTGTGATAACGGAACTCATGTTGAGCCTGGTAGTTCTCTTTTATGTCACTAGATAGCACTACTGTAAAAGAAATCATCTCATTATGGCACAGTTTCCAGAGTCACTGATATAATCCCACAAAATCAGCTGCTTTTTTACAGCAAAAACATAAAAAAGGAATAAAAACCATGTAAATACAACTCATGATAAATATAAATAATATGGCAGATTTTCACTGTGAGCTTGCTCGAACGTTGAGTAGTGCTTATGGCATTGAGCTTGCAGAATATGAGGAAACACATTGGTGTGAAAAGTTAAAAGTTATCATTTAACATCACTCTGTTTGCAAGTACTGCTTGAAATGGTTTATTCCTATTATATCACTGAGTCATTATGTTTCGGTTTATTTTTGTTGATTTCATTGAGTGTTTATTTATTTATTGCTGCTTTATGTTACTATATTCTGTTATAATTGTTACATGGTGTATTTATTTCATTTCTGTTTGTCAGAGCTGTGGTGAATGTACTGTACTCAAGGATAGTAATACATGAATGTGTGCGTGCGTGTGTGTGTGTGTGTGTGTGTGTGTGTGTGTGTCTTCTTGAGTTTCTGTGTATTTCTGCAGAGGAGGCCCAGGTGCGTTTGGAATTAGAGAATAAGAGGCGTGAAAGTAGTAAAGCCATGGGAGCATGACGGTCGCTCTGAGGGTAAGGACTATATGAACGTGTTTGACGTCTCCTATGTTCCCACTCCTCTTGTGTCCATGTGAAACATTTTTTTCCATATGCCATGAATGGTCGTATATTTTCATTTTCATCATGCTCTTCTGGATCTGTGTACATTTTGAATTTCTTTCTTTGCATACTCAAATGCTGGAATTTGAAAACTAACCTGTAACTAAAAAATCTCTTCAGCTTAGTTTCTCAAACTCCCTTGAGGTAGCGTTTTACTCCCCAATAACTGTTGCTGTGAGAAGTGTTCTTTTTGAGTCAACGTGGCATTTGTAGTTCACACAGCGCAGATGTTGTGGATGGAGCAGGCTGCACAGAAGCTGAAGAAATGGATGAAGTGCCATGACTGATTTCCTGTTAAAGAGGAGGTGTGCACCCAGTGGAACAGGCCAGCAGATGAGAGTAGAAGCTGCCAGGGCTGTGATAGAGCGTGTTCCTCCTCTGGCCTCCACAGTCTCTATTCACCTCCATGGTACACATGTTCAGGATTTATTCCTTTTCTTTCAAATGTAATGTGATACAATGAATTTTCTGTATAATATTACAGACCAGTATGAGGTTTTAATACGTGTATAGTTACTAGTTAATCTAATTCATTTTGACTTGTTTATCATGATGTCACTCTCAGCAGAATCATGGAATGGTTATAAATTCATAAAATATTAATAAATCTATAAAATGTGTGTTTGGCATCCTAGGCAGATTCCCCTGCTTCTAGGCTGGTGGTCAAACATGATCTGTACACATTAGAGCCCTGTTTCTCCTCTTGTCAGGTTACCAAACAGTGAGCAACATCACCATAATCGATGGCAGGTTGGGCCCGTTGGGGCTGGAAGACCTTTACACAAACACTGTTTGTTTTACTTCTTCACAGCCCTGGCGCTCAGAAAGAAAGACTGCTTTTCAAGTGCCCTGGTCATACTATTGATTAGAGCTTGATTGTTTATTGTCCTACTTATTTATTTGTTTATTCGGATCTTTGCTGTTCTGCAATAGATGCTATCAGCTTAAGTCAATCACTTCCAAACCTGTATTGCTGAACTGCTTTTTTTCCCCGTTACACTCTGGCCTGTGAATGATTAATGACTAAGGTAGGTCAGGCAGAGTGCGTGCCATGAAGTTTGTAAAAGTGACACAATTGAAATATTAGATCTATGAGACTTTGAACAATACTCGGAAGCTAGTTTCGGCTTGACTTAACCTAAACTTTACTTTTACCCTTATTATCTTGCTTTGATGTTTTAAGAATGAGACACACCTAGGCCATGATTTATTAAAGGTTTGTGTGTAAAAACATGTGCAAATGTGATAACATGCCTAACACAATGTGTAAGATGATTTACGTATTTGGTCAAATAGGAATTCAACTTTCATAGGAGAAAATTGCTTGTTATCAAAGATCAGAGGTACATGGATGTGTGAGCGTTAGCAAAATCAACAGGCAGAAAAACGGAGCAAACAAAAGAAAAATGAACAAACAGAACAAAAAACCAAGAAAGAGCAAAAAAAATCGAAATCAGGAAACTGATCAGAAAATAGCACAGAAAAGATGGCAAAATCTTGCTAAGACATGTGGATGAATAGTTTAATTAGACAAGTTGACAAGCAAACAGGAAGCAGGTGTTGGAGAAGTCAGGTGAGAATGTGCTCGGTAATATGGATCCGTGCTGGATTCAAATTGGGATGAGTATCAACACTGGCTCTGAATGTGACACATGTAAAGTTTGCACATTTGCCCTAATGGATATGAAATTTGGGGCATTTCTGTGCCAGTGGTGTCAATGCAAATATATTCATTTTGTACCATGAAATGAAGGATGATCTAAACTCTAAACTATTTTGTGTGAAAAATAATCTGACTAAGGGCAGGTGTTAAGTTTGTGGAAAACGATTTCTGCCAGATAAAATGAAACCACTTACTACAGTAAATCTAAAAACGAGGGAGTAAACAAAGTGTTCGTAAAATAATCAGAAAGTTTCTTATAAGCATGACTGAATGCCTGAATATTTCTTCAGTAAAATTAACTTAAATTAACATATTATGAAGAAATATTCAGGAGCATTAGCCTGTGTGTCATTACTTGCACACAGTTGCCGGCTGTTCATCAGATTGTATAAATGTACATCTTAATGTAGTATTGAAATTTGCAAACTTCATTTAATTTCATTCTCAAACTGTGCCACAGCAGATCACTAACTCTATTTAAAACCTGTCAGGCATCTCTGTTACCCAGGCAAAGGGTTGAAGGCTCTCCTCCGGATTTGGCTTTCCACCATCAACGCGTGAGATCCAGGTCAATGCAATTTGCTCTGCAGGCGAGTTCATTTTCACAGGGCATTAAAATGCACGGCAGCGCTCTATGGCTGCATTGCCCCAGGTATGTTTCCTCTCTTTTGTCACCTACAGCTAACCTTTTGCATGATACAATCCCAAATTATTGGTCCTGATAATTAATCCTTGTGAAACGGCTTCTTAGTAAGTAGAACAGGCTTTCACTTAAGCTTTGCTTTAAAAAAAATAAATAAATAAATCAGGAGCTCACAATTAAAGGCTTGAAAAGGACAAAGTGCCCCCCTGAGAGTGACTGGCATTAAGGCAGTCTATTAATAGTGTAATTTACCTAATTTTTGCCATTTATCTTCTTGTTTAAGTGTTTATTTGAAAATATTGATAAAGACGAATGGCATACAGATAGAACACAAACTGAGGGTAGGCTGTTTTATAGCACCGCTAAAGCCGGGTAGTCCGTACCAGTTCATGTACACCATGTTCTTCTGAATCCTAACCACGGAGGTGATGGGAGATTAAAGGTGTTGCCACAGGCAAAGACTCTGACTTGGAATCTTGTCCTTAGGCTATGAAGGCAGAACAGAGCTTTGGACAAGGATGAAGAGTGTTCAATATACAGGAGCCGAAGGGAGGCAACAGATTTCAGGTTTTTAGAAGACAAAAAAGATGATCCAAAAGCTCTGCAGCCCTAATAATTATTAGAGTAATTAAAACATCTAATTTTCAAGCTTATTAGCGCTACACAAAAGTTGTGCCTGTTATTTGCTACTCAAAGAACTTCTTCATCCTCTCACATCTACATCTACAGCCACATCCAGACTCTCATTAGAATGTGCTAGATCAATCTTTCTCATTGTGCCTGAAACCTTTAATGACATTACCTGACTTAGATCGAGTTTGCCCCGTATGTTTAGTTTGGGGAATCAGATTGTGTTTGTGGCACAAAACGGCTCTTGCTTGTGACCGGAGTGTTAATTATGATGGGTTTGTTATTGCTCACCAGAGCATAATAAATTGCTATTATGTCGTTTTGCAAAGTCTAATTTAATTGGCACGTTGTCACAAAAGTAATTATCTCTCATTTATATTGATGCCATAAGCACAAGTAAGAGTGCACCTGCTGCCACCAGCCGATGCTAAAAATAAACAGGAAACGCATGCCTTCTTTCTTCCTTTTCGACTGGAGGGCTAATTTCATGTTTTTGAAACTCACCTGCCGTTTCTTCTATGAAACTGAAGCGCTCATTTATTTTTTGCAGTCTGCTTTCAGGGTCAAAAACATTTTTCTATTTGCCTTTTTTTCTATTGATTTTCTAAAAAGCTAACACTTTAACATTTAACTTGCATAAGTAGTTGAGGATATACATTATGCTGTATACAGGATATATTGAGGTCAGGATATACATTTAACTTAAAGCAACTTAAATAAAAGAAAACAAGATGTTAATGAAGCTCCATAACATGACTCTGGCATATTGGAGGCAGGGAGATTATGTATGTACAGTATGTATGAGAGAACTATAGTGAAAAAAATACAAGGTGTTTTCTGATCTAGCATGCTAGGTTAGGTCATACACAATGATATACAAATGTAATATTTAGCATAATGTTACAAGACTTTTGTAAGAATTACTTAATCCAACTATAGTAGTACACTGGGATAAACTGGAATCGTTACAATACTAATTTCTATTTGTTCTTTGCTGCAATCATTGCCTCGTTTGATAATTTTTTAAATGTCAATCGCTCCTCGTTCCTCATCCATCCAACTAAGCTAAGTAGAAAAACACATTCTGATCCAAACGGGACACTGACTAAAATAACATCTTACATTTTTAAAATAATAATTATTTCAACGTTGACTCACTCCAAAGTAAAGGATTGCTGAGACAGGGCCAAGCTTGTTGTGAAAAGGCCAGTGTCTCCTTCCCAGATCTGCTTATGGCATAGTGGTCAGCTACAGGTCAGTCATAATTTTCAAAAATATTGCAGCCCAGAATATGTTACAGCAGTCTTATCTCAATAAAAACCATTGTCACATAACTCAGGTATTATCAGGACTGACCAAAATATTCTTTTAACTGTATGTACATTCAGGACATTTACAAAAATATTGTTATTTAAGCTGTCTAACACATTTGAATTTATTATATTGGAGCTGAAGATGCCAAATATTTACATTCCTGTGTGTACAGTATGTTTAATGTGTACGACTGTGTGTACAGTATGTTTAAGTCACGTGTCATGACGGGCGTATATAGATGTTATGTAGCTTTATGAAATCCATTAAAATATAATGCTACAAAAGATTGAATTTAAGGAGCTGATATCAGTCAGAAATATCAGTATACAGAAATGCACTCCAGAAAAAAAGACTTTGTTTAAAGACTTATTTGAAATTTGCATTTAATTGACACAGCAAATTGTACGGTCCTTTTGAAAACATTGTCTCGTCACTTTACTGCACGTCGAACTTGCACAGTGCCTTCACTGCTGCGCTGGGGAGAGGAAACGTCCCCCTCTCATTTTCTCATGTAAATCCAGTGTGACTTCCTGAATATCAATGGCACCTGCTTTTGAGGTGAACCTTACTGTAAAATAGTTAAAAGCCCTAGGGCTGTCCTCATGGAGCAACAGCCATTAGTTTGTCCTCAAAAAGACAGTGAAAAAGCGACCGACTTTAAATCTCCGCATTACTCAGGGAAACAATTTGCGTGCACTGTCTTGGCTAATACCTGTATAAGAACGTGGACAGCTTCGTCATTGCCCAGAGGGATGTTTTAAAGAGCCTGATGTATGTAGTGAAGAGCAGTTTCCTGACAATATTCTCTCTCATTTGCTCTCTGTGGACATTCGGCTGTATTCTTGCTCCCTCTAACGGAAAACTATGAGCCCTTAATTTTATCCAAACTGACACAACTGAGAGAACCTGCTGTGTTTTTGTCCCCAAGTGGAGCTGTCAATAACCTGGAGAAGACGTTCAGTCTGAAAACTGTCCTCCTGAAATCTCATCCTTCAATGCTCATTCATATTAATGTTTGTCAGGAGCAATTGTTGCTCTGTCTCAAGCTATGGATTGACTGAAGACACTCCGAGGGATTTGTAATGAGAATCTTTAACATCTTCTCATCTCATTTGACTGTAAATGAGATTGTTGTTGGTTAAAACTTTCTTATTTTTGCCCCTCGGTTTGAGACCCCCGGCGCTGACAGATGTCCGATTCGCAGGTTTGTATTGCTGAGGAGGAAAGGAGAAATAACCTTGGGGAGTAATTTGGCTCCGTCACTTGTCTCCTTCTGACAGGCAAGGCGATTACAGTGCCACTCTCAGAGCTCTATGAGTGTTTGCAAATACAGTATTCACGTACAGTTGGGCTCGGGCAGCCGTGTAATCAGCCCCTAAGTAATATGACACTTTCTTGCAGTGGTAATAAGGGAAGGAGATTTCAAATTTTCTCTCTCATCTCCCATGAATAACATTAAAAATGGAAACCATCCAAAGTTGGGGGGACGATGATGAAGGCCCTCTTATTAATCAGGGCTTTAAATAAATAATGCATCCTCGTCTGGTTCTATTCTCTCTTCTGCCCACTTATTCGTCTTCTCCCTCTCCTCTTCCTCTCATTCTCCACCACAGTTCACAGCACTTCTGATCAATCCTTGAAGGACAGCGGAAGATTGGATGGTGACCTCCACACACTTTGCTCTGAATATTTTCTTTGCTTTTTTCCAGGTATTATTTTAAAATTCATAGAAAGTGGTTGTTTAAAGACGTAAATATTGGCAGACTGAAAGTTAAGATTTCTAGTCTACTCAGATGCATGTTTTCAAAATACCATCGAAGTGTTTAGCACTTGGCTTAGTGATCTTTTTTGGTGCGTGACCTTGAATTGGTATTTTAAGGTTTGAACATCAGTGTTGCTTTATGGTTTTGGGTTGCTGTTATTTTGTTGCAAATAAATAAACTAAAGACCTTTCATCAAATTGATCTTTAGTGACTCAGTCTTACTCATTAGATGATCACTGTTTAATGACAAGCCTAATAAGAACTGCTGACAGACACCAAAAACACATATGATACACATTAACAACCCCTACAGCTAACTAAACAAACTGAGCTAAGAAAAACATTGAAAATATCCCAAAACACATTTAATAACACAATAAATTAAACCTAGCATAAAGACTGTTACAAGCACTGTTACAATATTAAAGATTCCTTTTTCAGTATTCCACAGAGATGGCCTGCTATGTCTTCTTAAGTACATCTGGTGGATGTTCTGCTTCTGAGTGAAGCTTTCAGACTCACGATCTTCACGAATATCCTAAAGATTTGGGCCTCCAAAAAGTCTTTTGATCGTAATCTCAACCATGCTTCACTGGATAATCTTACCGTGATAAGAACTGCTGCTGTAATCATAGAGAGTGTCTTGTGTTTTTATTTACAATATGATTAGACTGAACATCCTCTTGGGGCAAGGTGGTTAGTGTTACTCTTGTTGGAAGTTCAAATCCACCTGTGCCTCCACCCTGTGCAAATGTAGTCTGATTGGTTTCCCCATGATTTGGGGGTTTCATCATGGTACTTCTGTTTTCTCCACCAGTCTGAGTACATGCACTTTCAATTGATAAGCATCTCTAAATTGTCAGTGGTGGGTGAATGTATGTGCAAATGAAATTGAATTGAATTGAATTGAATTGAATTGAATTGAATTGAATTGAATTGAATTGAATTGAATTGAATTGAATTGAATTGAATTGAATTGGTTGGACACCTTTCTCTCCCCAGAACCTTTCGATCCAACTACGCTCAGAGCAGCCTGATTGATTTAAGGTTGGGTGACTGCACAGGCCATTCCATTACAGACATCACTGGCTCCATCTTCTTTAGATATATCTTGCACAGCTTTGACATCTGCTTGGATCATTGTAAATCTCTTTGTTAATGCTTAAAAAAATCGTAAGGAGTCCCAAAACTGACAGGCAGTTTATATTGTTTGCTATAAACCATTCTATTCTGTTTAATATATCGCATCCTCCGCCGCTTGCTGCTTGTCCTTTGGCGAGTGTTTGTGAGGTAATTAATTATATGAGTGATTCTATAGGCATTGGTTAACTAAGCTGCAAATGCTGATGAGTTATGTGTTGAATGAACTGAGAAAATGCTGCTGAATGTGTTAACTCTGCGGCATATCCTGTTCCTCCCTTCTACTTCCTTGCTTTGTTATAATTCTCTTCTAAGCTGATGTCAAACTTGAAATCTCTCCGATTTGTTGTCAGATTAAGCAGACAAGCTTTTGTGTGTCTGTCACTGTTACAAGTTAAAGATCCAGCTCTGCACTAGCATATTGTATGTGTTCACTTTCAACCCCCCACCCCCCCTCCTCCCAATGAAAGAAGGACAAAAAGGAGACCAGAAAAGCCTTGTTGTGGGTAGAGGGAATAAAGTATGAAAAAGAAATGAATAATAATAAAAAAAGTCCTTCTTTTATTCTAGGCGCTGGTTTCGAATCGTCTGTGATAATCTTATCAGTCTATGACAGTTAGCAGAGAGGGACAAAAGAAGGCTAAGACGTGCTGAAGGTCTGATGGGCCGCTGATTGCAGAGCTGTCCGGAGAAAAGACAGTTGCCATGGGAATGATGAATGACACGTGTCCTCCCTGATAGGACGGGGGCACAGGCAGAGTGATGAATCGTTACTTCAGTACGTATGAGAGATGATGAACAACTTGAGGTCTGTGCATTACACGCAACACACAAAGAAACATTGGCTGCATCCTTACGATGTCATTGTAGTTCTGTCCTTAAGACGTCTTTATGAGACGTGTTACGTTTCTGTACAAACACGTCTAATCTATTCTACTCTTTATACAAAAGCTACATATACAGTAGACAACGATAAAAATCATTTTTTTAATGTTAACACTATTGTATGAATGGAATGACATTTCCATTGTTTATTGCAAATTAATGTCAAACATCACAGTCACATACTTTTCTGTAGCACTAGATATCTTTCCAAATCCTGTGTTCTCTACTACCAAGGACTGTCTCATATCTGCAGATATGAACTTTCCAATCATCACAGTGATTTCTTTAGCCCAAACTAAATCAGCTAGGAAATGTTGCCTGAGTACGGCAGAGACTTTTTGCTGTGTGTGTTGCTTTGTGTTTTCAACCAGTTCCACCGAATGTCACAGCAGGATGATGTAAACTCAGATGTGGGGTATTAGAGCTGGTGTATTGTACTTTTGCCGGACTGTGTTTTGTAGCTGTGTTTTGTTAAGTCCCCATGGTCTGTCCTGATTTGAGATAAAGACAAAGCTACTTTTTCACATGCAGGAATGTGAGCTTGATTCATTTTGTTTATTACACCTCACCTAATATATGCAGTATTTTATGCTAAAAAACTTATTTTATTATACAGCATGTTTAATTTATTGTTCCAAACACAAATATGCCTAATCAAAAGCCTCCTCTCAAACAATCCAATGCAGAAAATTTTTTTTATTATTACACCAATAAAAAACACATGCATTTTGGCACTAAATTATGTGCCATGTGGGTCTATGATGCAAATAAATGCCGTGTCGGTGTCACGTTCATAGTTTTTAACCCCTTTACTTCGACCATTCTTTCATTCTTGGAGTGCAAGGACACCGTGCAGGCAAACGAGGTGTAAAAAGCATACAATAAGCTGTGCTCTGACGAGTGTGTTTGCTAATACAATAGACCCAGCATGGCCTCCAACCTCCTCCTCGCTTCTGACTATGATAAATGAGGCAGGAGGAATGAGCAGCGTCGCTGCTCACAGCTGCAACTCAACAAGCACAATTCAGGGACTTTCTGTAAGCTGAAGATGCTTTTTCTTTCCCTCGCTCTCCCCACCTCTTCCCCAAGTCTATGGAGACTGTTCATCACCAGGTGTGCATCTTGTTTCATTATGGATGTGCTTAGCTAATTTTGGAATGCCTTCCTGAGAAAAAAAAACACTCTCTTTTTGTACTGTACTGCACATAATCTGATTGTGGCCTCATTTAACAGAATTGCTTTCTTCATTAGTGTGGCTAAAGTGTAGTGCTTACCTGACTCTGGATTTCTTTATTTCTTTAGTTATTTTTTTTGATGCTGCAGGGGCTTGAATTAGCTTGATGAGGGACTTGTGTGGTTGTGATCACCCAGATGTACAGTATTTTCTACAACTGTAGTCTTGTGTGTACAATTATGGTTATGAACATCCAATCTAAAAGAAAACCTAATATATAAACTTTGAACTCAATAGTATTTCTAGCATGTGCAAGCAGTCTATCGGTGTAGGTTTGTGCTACTTTTAAATTGTGGGTGGATTTTTATTCTTCTGTGGGTTGAGGGTTAGGTATTTTGCATGCATTAAATTAATTACACCAGGGTTCTGGCAGGCAGCTAGAAAAGCTTAAGGCTTTAGTTTATGCAAACAGTAAATCTGGCAATGGTAGACATGATTTTCTCTTGTCTGCAGGAAACAAATTTTGGGTTTTAGATTTAGATTTCTCTTGTAGGCTGTTGAACAAGGCAACAGTATATTTCAGTGCATTTTGTAAATTAAAATGAGGACAATTTTATTGTTTATCTCCTGAGTTATGTTGATAATAAAGATTAAATACTAAATTATATTTATCAGTACGAAATACGTTACAGTATTTACATTCACAACAATAATAGAATTATGTCACTAAGGAATAACAATACAGCAGTAAGTGGAAGTAAGTGAATTATTATTATTATTTTTTTTTTTACCTAACAAGCTATTTTTCTAGCACAAGTCAAGAATACACTTGATCAGATGTGGAACACTGAAATTTGTGATGTTACTGAAAACATAACCCATAATTAACACAAAATATGACATAAATATTGACAAAACATATTGTAGGTACTGTATATGAAAACAGATAGATGCAGAAACTAAATAAAAAACTAAAAAACTAAATAAATACAAAAAAAGACATATTAGAACTACCGACATCTTGAAAAGGCCTTTGAAAAGGATTTCAGAACTTTCAGAATGCAAAATTAGTTGTGAATGCCTTACGGAATATGTCACCCACATTTCTAAGTAATAAACATTAACTGAACAAGGTCTGAAAAGCTAGAGGTGTTTTATTTAGCATCTATTGGACAGCCCACCTTGTCTCTGTGTGGCACCGATGTGAAAAACTGCCACCTCCATTGCCATTTGTCTCCCTGGATCTCCCGGCGGGGCCCATGCCTGACCTTCCACATTTTGTCATAACTCATGCAGTCTGGAGCTCCAACTCAGTATTGCACACTGACTGCACAACCTCACCTTATTGAGTATCTTTGGGGCTGATCAATATTTAATGCAGCCTTTAACAAGATCAGATTTAGCAAAGAGTTTCAGCACCAACTCTCATCCAAACATGGCTACCCTGGCCTAGGGCTAGAAAATGTGTGGAGAGGAGCGTGAGCTTTTTTGCTGTTATTAATGTAAGTGCTTGACCTGCACCTGTGTGGATCTGAGGGGAACAGAGAGCTTTTCTTGTTCAGGTTGGTGTTCAGGGCAATAGCCCTATTTGATGATACCCAAAGGCATGATGTAAAAATTACATACTGCCAGACCTCTGCTTTGTCCCTATGGTTCATCCTGCTAGACAATTCATTCATATTAATGGGTGATCACGAGCACCCTTATGTAAACTGTAGGTAGGGAAACAGAGGAGACGTTGGGAACAAATAGGCTGCAGTGATGGGAGATGATCGAATTTGAACGTGCTGATTCTCCCTCTATAAACGAATCCTCTCCCTCGTCAATCAAGCCCCTACACAAATAGTACATCCGTCAGCCTTTTGTTTTCCCTTTACCATTATCTCTCCCTGAAGCGGTCAATAGCCTTAGGCCCCAGATCAAACTGGCTCCATATTTAATAAAGCCCTCCCAGCAGCCCAGCCTGAGAATCATCCCAGGCCTCCATTCATTTCCACCATAATTACCTGCGCCTCCTCCCCCAGCCCACCCAAACCCTTGACCAGAATCCAATCTGCGCCATCGCCCACAGTAAATCTGGGTGGTATAAATAATAATGTGTGTGCAAATGAAATGCGAAAGATTACATTTGGTCACATAAAAGAGGGGGAGGATGAGAGGCCCTGAGGGGCAGATCTCAGTGGCACATCCATGATAGAAGAAATATCTGAGGGTTAATTTGTTTTAATGCCTTCAGCAAATCGTTGGTCCCCATCTTATGATCGAATACCGCCTCTGTCGCAGCATGCAACGTGTTCAAGAGCAGAGGGTTAATGACATTAAAGTTTTGTTGAATTCGCTACAACAGGAATCAGGTTTAATGGTAAAACAATGGGGCAATGTAGAAAAATCTCAAACTAGTAGGAAAAAAGGAATTTTTGAATAGCATATGTAACTTGTATTCAAAAGTTCAAGTCAGTCCAGATTCTTCATCTGGGACTGCAAATTACAGAACTAATTCTGGGCCTGAAGCAACTAAAGTATGGAGTGAGGAAAGATCAGTTCATGTAAAATTATGAAATCTGCACTGTGAATAGATTGAGAATTACATTTAAATGTTACTGTACTGGAAAAGGTGGAAGGAAAGGTTTGCCATGGGCAAGGACAACTATATATTTGCGTGTACTGTACAAAATATATATAACAAAATACAGATTGGTGCATACTGTATCAAAGATTGATGATTCGGGAATGTTTTGCTTGGTTTTCATGGGATCTGGGCTACATTTCTAGAGGGGGGTGTGATCTCCCCCAGACTAACAGTGAATCTTTCCAAAGGGTACAAGGGCTCACTGAATGGTTAACTTCTTGAAAATTATGGAAATTACATGCTACGGCCATCACATTTACCAAATATCAACCCTGCAGAAACCTTCTGGAGGATTTTAAAGCTATGTGTAAGACATTCCTCTCCACCACCATCTGAGCTGAGTGAACATTCTTGTTGTACATTCCTCCAGTTCAATTCCAGAGATTTGTAGAATCAATGCCGTACTGAACTGAATCACTTTACTAATAATGCCTTTCCAATCTGTGGTGCAGCTCGGTTCGACTTGGTGCTTTACTAATAACCCTCAACATTGTTATTATTTTTACTGCCTCTGTTCTGGGTGTGGAATTTGGCCATCCATCTTGCCCACGTACCAAGCTAGCCAACCTGGGACTTACAGGTCATGTACTAGCTGTCACTTATATCACCTATGTCACCTATTCATTAAACACAGAATCTTCTTGGTTAATCTGTCTGGATGCAATTGCTTTGCGTATTTAGTGTTGGCCAAACTTTAAAACTCTTTAAAAGGTCCTTGTTCTGGCATATTTAAGATTCCAAAAATAAAGAAGCTTCATACAAGTTCAAGTAGTTCAACTTCACACAAGTTCAAGTTCAAGTTCAACTTTATTTATATAGCCCATTTACAAACAGCCACACGGCTGACCAAAGTGCTTCACAGTGCGTTTGACATTACACATACAGTACACTTAAGAATACACACATGCACAATAAAAATGGAGTTCAAAAAGCTAAAATAAAAATTATTAAAAAAAGTAGAAAAATAAAATAAGCAGTTTAAAAGAAAGTGATATAAATATAAACCATAAAATAGAAACAAACATAAGCTTCACACAGCAATCTAAAGTTTCAGATTTTCACCATTTTTATTTATTCACAGTAACATTGTCTTATTAATATTTAGGACAATATTTAATCTCTTCTTTATTATCCAAGTATAATCCATTTTCTAGTTAGGACAAATCCCAAATTGCTTGTTATTCACTCTGTTTGGGCCCTATATACAATATTGGAAATGGAGCTGAAAGCCCTACCTTCAAACAGTCAGACATTCACTCACTCACTCACTCATTTTCTACCGCTTATCCGAACTACCTCGGGTCACGGGGAGCCTGTGCCTATCTCAGGCGTCATCGGGCATCAAGGCAGGATACACCCTGGACGGAGTGCCAACCCACTGCAGGGCACACACACTCTCATTCACTCACGCACTCACACACTACAGACAATTTTCCAGAGATGTCATTCAACCTACCATGCATGTCTTTGGACCGGGGGAGGAAACCTTAGTACCTGGAGGAAACCCCCGAGGGAGAACATGCAAACTACACACACACAGGCGGAGGCGGGAATCGAACCCCCAACCCTGGAGGTGTGAGGCGGAGGTGTGAGGCGAACATGCTAACCACTAAGCCATCGTGCCCCTGTCAGACATTCAGCAACAGAAAATACATGACTACTTGTGTGTTACTTAATGTCATCTGGAAATGTTTGCATTCAAACGCCTCTGTATTTTCAGTAAGGATTAAAGTATTGTTAAGGCTTGTGGGCAGCCTTCAAGTGAAAATCTTCTTCTCTTTATTTTTGTTAAACTAAAAAGTAAAAGTATTGTCATCCTTGCTTTGATGTGTGCTGCCGTAACAAACTCACTAACCAGTTCACTGATTCACTCATTTAATAATAACTCTGGATATGTTTCCTTCAAGAAGGCTTCATTGAATAAGTGTTTCCTTGAATGACAACATCAACATGCACCTAACATGCACAAAATGCACCTTTCAGATAGTTGATCAGTTTAAACCTAAATGTTTAGTTCCAACATAGAGTCATCATGAAGTTCTTCAAATACGACAGCCATTTTCTCCTCAAACTCCTTGCTGATATTCTCTCTTCCTGTAGAGAATACAAGAGAAATGAAAGGTAATGTGTATGTGTATGTGAGCAGTGCTGTATGACATTGTGTCCTCTGTCAGCCAGCTGATGGTGTTGAAAAATGTCAAGAAAAAGATGCAGGAATGTAAAAGAGGAACTGGCTTTGTATCTGTATTTGACATAATATTACAATTGAATGACAAACATGATTAATGGCCTGAAAGATGGGGAGGAGGGCGTGGGTGGAGAAAGAGAATGTGCATCAGAGAGAGAGAGAGAGAGAGAGAGAGAGAGAGAGAGAGAGAGAATGAGTGGAAGATAGATGGGGAGCACTGAGGATAATTTACTTGAGGGACAATTGAGGTCTTTTCAGGAGGCAACTCCGGATTAGTGGAAGACTTGTTTAATTAACATGACACTATGCAACCAGTTGCAAACAAGTGGAATACCAAATATTTAACTCCCCTATCTTATTACAGGAATAAACACATGCCTTGCATGCTGGACATTGCTGACAGTGAAAAAGAGGCGACAAACCGTGGCTCTAATTCTCCAGACTCTCCATATCTCATCATTCCTTCCCCATTTAGAGTGCACAGAGCATAGACAGTGTCTAATGATTTGCTCATATTAAATATTAATCTGTGAATAGCAATTCATCCACAATTTTTTACCTTCTTTTGGGGAATTCATTTAGAAGATTCTGGAGAATGTTGAATAACTGAAACAGAGCATTTTTTAGTTCATTATGTGCAGACATTTTTCAAGCATGACTGTTTATATCCATGCATTTCTGTCAGTCTGATATTTTCTTAAGGATCTTGAATTTTAGGCAGAGGAGACAGACCTCAACAGAACAGGTTTTGGAGTGATGCTGAATCCTGCGTTCGCGGAATGACACCACCTTGGTGTCAGCGCCTTACCATTGAGCAGGATTGTTCTGGTGATCCTCAGCCTATTTATTTTCAGGATTAGAATTCCCCTGTTGATGTGAGAACACTGATCCAGATCCTTGACCCTGACAGTGAGTATACAAGGCAGGACAGTGCATCATGATGTGAATATTAGCTGACGAATCCACTGGCCACCCCAAAAACACCATTATGCCCATTACCCTTAATCAAGGACCCATTAACAGACATACGAGGAAGCGTGTACTAATTTTTCCCAACCTTGTTTTTGAACGTTGCTTTAATTTTGGTGAAATAATATCTTCACATTGACATCGGCTTTCTTTAATCTGTTTTTTTGTTGTCACTTGGTTATTTGTTTGTGTACAGAATTTGGTGTTGAATCATTATTCAGAGTTGATTGATTTATCAAAAAATAAAAACAGAATTTATGTGAAGCATAAGTAATACAAGCAGACATCAGTTGTTATTTATAGTAACATTAAAAAGAACATGAAAAAGTACAAGTACTTTATAAACTTATAAAATGCAATACAAATCTTCACTGTGGTGCATACTGTATATACTGTATACAAAAACAAAACTAAGATTAACTAAAAAAATGTAAGATTTCCAAACATAACTTTTCCAACAAAAGAAATTACAGAAAAAAAAATATGTCTTTAAAGACAGCAATATATTATGTAATAGACAAACAAATGAAAGAAGCAAATGCATAAAAGTCAACATGGCAGATTTTTCCAAATACCCAGTAAAATTTAGCAGTTAATTTTATTACAAAACTGAATAAATTAAACCTGAGACTACTGATGCATTTTAAAAGCAAATGGTTGTCACACCGCATACTGACTTAGTTAATTTATTTCTATTTACTTTTCTTTAAAGTATTTTTATGTAGAAACGTTCACTCTCATTTTAATTTCGAAGGAATCTCTGCTTTACAGCATTTCTTTGCATGGGACTATGATTTTTGCACAATACTGAGCATGAAAAGAAGATTACTTTTCTAATAACAGCGAGAACATTAGAAGGAGGATCTCAGCTCCTGAAAACTGGCCTGAAGTTAAGCGACTGTGGAATATGCAAATGTACCCTGAATCAGGGCACTGGATTGGCCGGCTGCATGGCACAGTTCCATGCAGACCCGAGCGGTGCTGATGTGCACTTCCGTCTGTGCGGCCTGCTGTGTCCCTGCAGTCCCCCAGAGTCAATGCAGCTTGATTACACTTCATCCTCACCAAATTATAATGCAAATAACGTTCCAGCTATTAACCATGCAAAACGTTCTAAATGTGTACGCGTCCCTGCGGTGTGTGTGATGTAAATGGCTATGTCACATTAAAAGTGACACCGGTAATTCTGCGCATTGTGGAGTTATTGGATGCCACATCGTATGAGGCGTTGTGACAGCTATGCAGATGAGTGCATTTTGCCGTACCGAGTCAATTTGACACAGTCACGGGAGAGAGATTGCTTTTTTAGGCATAATGAAAGCACAGAAATTAAGAAATTACCTTTGAGCAAACTCGCCCCCTATCTCACAGGCAGTGGCACAAATTCAGCTGAGCAGGAAGAGAAGAACTACTTTAGATTCATGCTCACTCATTGCTCATTAAGAGACCTTTAACCATAACAGAATTATTATAATAGAGCCAACTGAGAGGTTTTTAAAATTCAGTCGAATTGGATTTTATTCACAAGACATGACTGTCTGGAAAGATCTTTTCTCACTTGTAAATGTTGGATTACTTTGTATGGTATGTGAATGAGGAGGGCCACGAGGGAAAAACAACAAGAAAAACCTCAGCATATGAATCACATTCAGACAGGAAAACTAAGTTGGCATTATGAGTCAGTGGTAACAGATCTACAACACAATAAACCTGTATCATCACTCAAGAAAATGGCATCATTTGAGGAACTGCTGGACGTGAAATTCAAACGAACACCTCAGTGATAAATAAATAAATAAATAAATAAATAAATAATCAGTGTGTTTTGGATCTGAATCAATCTGTTCTGTTGGTTTGCTTAAAGAACGGTACTGACTTTGAATATTGTCTCAGTAAATGGGTGGAATATCCATGCTATACATTGTAGTTAAAACTAGAGCTATCCATAAGTGTTGGAAGATTGATAACCGAACAGACATCACTGTTTGATGATGAGGACTCAAGATCCTTCCTCTGTAAAATGTGTCAATATGCTGGAATAAGCAAATCCTTTTCTTTGCCTCTCCTTTGCACAAACTTCATCTAATTTGAAGAAGAATCTTGAGGTAAGACAATATACAATAGGTGGCCAAAGGTATATGGACACACTGCTATTCTCCCTCTACACTAATGATGAATCTGCATACCGACAGGAGGTAAAGCGGCTGGTGCTATGGTGCAGTCAGAACAGTCTGGAGCTAAACACCCTCAAAACTGTGGAGATGATAGTGGACTTTAGGAAAGACCCCTCAACACTACTCCCCCTCACAATATCCAACAGCCCGGCGTCATCTGTGGAGGCCTTCAAGTTTCTGGGCACTACCATTTCCCAAGACCTGAAACGGGAGTGCAACATAAACTCCATCATCAAAAAGGCCCAGCAGAGGATGTACTTTCTATGTCAATTAAGGAAGTTTGGTCTGCCACAGGAGCTGTTGATGCAGTTCTACACTGCAGTCATAGAATCTGTCCTGTGCACATCCATCACCATCTGGTTTGGTGCAGCAACAAAACAGGACAGGAACAGACTGCAACGCACGGTTAGAACAGCAGAAAAAATAATTGGCGCCCCCCTGCCCACTCTCCAGGACTTGTACGACACAAGAACCAGAAACCGGGCAGAAAAAATCACCACTGACCCTTCGCACCCTGGATATAACCTCTTTCAGCTCCTCCCTTCTGGCAGGTGCTACAGGACTTTGCTTACTAAAACTGCCAGACGCAGGAACAGTTTCTTTCCCCAGGCAATCACCCTGATCAACAACTCACCATAATTGTATTCACTGCTTCTTATCATATGTACTGCATTATCAGGACTGTCAGTCATCACATCATCTGTATATATTACACACACTACTGCTGCTGTATATTGTACAAAAAGCATATTGCACAATATTGTTATTTGCACTCCCACACTTTATGTACATTACTGATCGTTCATATTCCATATTCATATTTTATATATTTTATTCATTCTATATCCATATTTTATACTCATTCTGTCTATATTGTATCTCATCGTCTGCATTGTTTTCTTGTATAGTTTGTATAGTATAGTGTTATTTATGTCTGTACCTTTGAGAGTCACAAACTGCTGGAACCAAATTCCTTGTGTGTGTCAACACACTTGGCCAATAAATCTGAATCTGATTCTGATTCTGATTCTGACATTTGATCGATGAAAATCCCTGTTCTAAAGCCACAGGTGAAAATATGGAGCTGAGCCCCAGTCGATACTTGATTTTGATCCACAGCTGTGTGAATTTGTGCCCATTCACCCACAAGAGCCCTAAAGTTTAAGCAGTTATGTTCAACAAGAAGGCTAAGTTATAAGTTGTGTTTCAGTTCATCCCAAAAGTGTTTAGTGAGGTCAGAGCTCTGTGCACGTAACTCAAGCTCTTACGCATTAACCTTGGCCTTCATGGAGCTCGATTTGTGCACAGGGGTATTGTGTTATGCTGGAACAGTTTTGGGTGAAAGGAAATCCTAATTCTACAGCACACAAAGTCATCTTTTACAATGCTGTGCTTTGACCTTGTTGAAAAAGTTTGAGGAAGGACCACATATGGGTGTTTTGATCAGATGTCCACAAACCTTTATCCATATAGTGTTCTTTTCTATAATCAGCATGTGATGAAGTTTTTAGTCCTTTTGGGGACCATACAATTCAATATTGGGGAAACACATATGTGATTTATCTGTTTATATTTATGTAATTTGTCTGTGTGATTTATATCATACACACACAATCATGGCCAAAAGTGTTGGCATCCCTGAATTTTTTCCGGAAAATGCAGTATTTTTAACAGAAAAGTATTGCAATTACACGTTTTGCTATACACAAGTTTATTTCCTTTGTGTGTATTGAAACAACACAAAACAAAAAACAGAGGAAAAAAAGCAAATCTGACAACTTCACACAAAACTCCAAAAATGGGCCGGACAAAACGATTGGCCCCCTTAATTTAATTTAACCCTTTGGAAAAAATAACTGAAATCAATCGCTTCCTATAACCATCAATAAGCTTCTTACACCTCTCTCTCAGAATTTTGGACCACTCTTCCTTTGCAAACTGCTCCAGGTCTATCAGATTGGAAGACAGGTGTTCAATGGGATTTAGATTTGGACTCATTGCTGCCCATTTCTAAAAAAAATTTCAGGGGTGCCAACACTTTTGGCCATGACTGACTATACTGTATATATATATATATATGTCACTTCCTGTTATCACTTATGTAGTAACAGCTGTGAACTGTTGCTTCATTACCAACATTTATATATATTGTTTTCTATCTTGAAGCTATTTATATTTTAAAGGACATCCATGTCAGAATACTTAAAGTTAGAACTTTACCTCTGACTGTTACAAAGCACTGACACTGGAGACTCCATCAAACATCTACTTATCATAAAACTTTTTTAATGTGTTTATATCAACTGTCTCCCATAGTTGTTCCTGTGTATGCTGTAACTATACAAACAATAATGTTAGAAAGAGTGCATTAATATAAACCTTTCAGCCAGACATGCTGTCAGAGCTGCTGCCCTAGAAAATAAACACCTTCTGACAAATCAGAACTGAGCATTCAACAGCACTGTGGTATAAATATGTATAATAGCTTGTGTGTAGAAAGACACCATATGACAGATTTTCTTGCAGTTTAAAACAAGGCCTTCCTACTTTAAAAAACAGAATCGTTGCTCCTCAATCTGTTACAGCTCTTGCATCAGTATGTGTGGGGACATTGCAGGACTCCTAGATGTGTCAGCTAACAAACAGCAATGCAACTAGTGACTAGAATTACCCAGCCTTGCACTACACTAAAACCAAGCTTACTCATCATGTAGGCAGGAATGTTTGTGGGGAAATTATGGCTGAAATTAGTTTCCCAGGGAAACTTATTAATGCATTCAAATAAATGACTTATTACTTTATTACTTCATTAAAAAACATTTTATATGTCAAGGTAAGAAGTGAGTTCTAAATGCTAAAGTAAAGGCGCTGCCATGTGAAGGAGATCTTCACCAAATTGTTGCCCATAGCCTTGATTTCTCTGTCTTTTTCCCCCACACACAGCCTAAAAGCTCACCTAATACTGTAACAATACAGTTTCTCTCATGTTCTTATTACAATGGTAAGAGATATTGAGATGTAGATAAGCTCTGAGTGACTATTAAAAAAAAAGAATCTGACAGTTTGTTAATCTCCATCAGTTTCAGTGGGAACCCAGTGGCAGGGTTACAGTGCTGCTCTCATCGCTACTCCATGCCTGCCTGCAATTTGAGCTGATCCCATCCACTCGTGCTCTAAACACGCAGCGTGCTGAAGAGGGCTCCTGAGTGGGCTGACTGGGGCCTAATTAGGGAGCTTTGTTAATGACAGGTAGTGTCAGATGCTAATGAGGCCCTGATTGGAGTGCGGGGGAGTGGAGATGATTGGGATGTCTTGCAGCTAAAAGTCAAATACTCATCAGAGCAGACAAGGGGCTGCACGGCGTTCACATTTGAAGCAGTCTAGGCAAAGCAGTTAGGCATGATAGCGTCTGCTGCGGCTGATGCTGAGGTCTGATCATACATCCATAAATGCTTTCAGAGCATTTCAAGCAGTTTCACAAATTTATGTTGCTAAGCCCTTCAATCAGTGGTTACTTTTTCACAATTACCTGCGTCAAACTCTAGAAAAATGTGATGGCCATTTTAAATTGCAGCTACATATTCTGGTAGTTTAACACATACAGTACTATTATATTTTTCTGTTATTTCTATTGTACTCGTAACAACAGACAGTCACAAAGCTGATTTAAAGTAATCCAGATGTAATTCTGGATCTCTAATGAACAAGTCAGAGAGGACGGTGGTGAGAAATCTCTGGATACGACAAGAGGAAGAATCCTGGAGAAGAACCAGACACAAAAAAGGAACCCATCCTCTGGATACTGGATAGCATCAGTCATTGCAGTATATACCTGTAGAAGAGTAATATAAAACAATACCGTGTTAAAGGAGCTTCAGAATTGTGATTATGAGACTTGGCAAGAGCGCAAAAAGACATCGGGATTCCAGCAGCTGTTTTAGGTGCATATCTACAGTATCCAGGTAAAAGTTTAGATAAGGCTGTAAACAGGACATGAAACCATCTACAGCAGCAGAAGTTGAAGAGCAAGTGCACAAGCTCCAAGCAGAAATATCAGACACGTCAAAAGAGACAAATCAATCTTTCTAACTTTCTTACTAGTTTCTCTGAAGCTCAGACTAGCAAGTAATTTTTATTATAGACTATGTGATAACATGTTCTCCATAACAGTTGGGTGATGATATGATGATGAGCCTCAGGAAAAAAAAACGACTACCTTCAGTTTACCTCGCTGGTAAACACGATCAGCACAGTGCAGAAAAGGGCTTGAGGACATAAGGATGACTTTTCCCCTAATAACTTTAAATTTGCACTTTGCCATTGCCACAGGTGTGTTTGTGTCTGTCTCATGAGTTTCAAGTAATCCTGTGTTGTCCTCTTATTAGTGGATTTTGCTTTTGGATTGTAGCAGTAAACACACTTTGAGATTTTAATTAAAAAATTGGACACTGCCAGAACTTTGTTGTCCATCTTTGTTTGCAGTGGCACTAAACCAGCCATGGGTGAACACGTCATTGTTTCATGTTTAGAACATTTATGTGTTCTAATACTGATGATTAGAACACACACATTTTTTTTTTACAATGTGCAATGTTTGTATCAGCAAAATTGGACCAAAGATCTGATTGTAAAGCCAGCATGGATGACTGAATGAGACAGTAAACACACCTTTACCATCCCTGACCGTTTACAGTGGAATAAATACAGTAGTGAGCATGTTACACAGGCATCTATAGCAACCATGACTATAATGGCTTTTGAGTGAAACACTGCTATCATCTGTCCGTTTGCAAGCTTTCTGTGATATTTCTCATCCAAACTCATCAGATGGCCTTAAAGACAAGGCAGCTTTGTCTTAAATATAGCTGTGAGCTCTCCAAATGAGCTCTCCAGAGATAGCTTGCAACACCTGCGGTCATTTTTCTAACAATTGAATTGGTTTACTTAAGTCAGGTGACACTTACAGCGGTGCTTTGTTTCATGTCACTGTGACATAAAGGTCCCCAGATGCAATTAACCCCGTTTCTGTGTCACACTGTACAGAGAGCATCTTTTTGGGAGCCAGTCATCTCACAAGCAACTTGGCAAATGCTATAATTAATACACGGACATGATCTCTGGGATTTTACAGAAGTTTTTTTTTTCTCAAATTGACACCAAAGATATTTCCCCATTCTTACAGTTTTCTAGCTCCTCAGTTTTAGGCAGTGTAACAAGTTCACCTGTTGTTCCTCCGCCCCACCGGAGGGAGCCCTGTCCTCAGGTCAACGTTGACATTTAACCACGCTAATGCTAAGCATACTTGCGAAGTATTGCCAGTTCTTCTTTGTTACCAATCTGTTTGTAATATTCCTGTGATTTTTGCCTTTGTATGACCCTGTTTTACTCATGACTCGGATTATAAGCTTTTTTGTTGGTTTTCAGTAAACTCCACAAATTAATTCTACACCATCTTCTTCAGATAGTTTATTAAATGTGGTAATGACATAATAGTAATATCAGACAAATTAGTAAAGCTGAATTTCAGTAAAAGCAAATGGAATTATTGTGTCTGAGAGCTCCTGGAGTACAGAAGGGGGACAGAAAATTCCTCATAGCACTTCAGTCCTGGAAAACAGCAGACACTGTGACTCATGACACTAACCGAGGGCTCCATTGGTGCTATCACAGAAATTTGACGGTTCTGCTGACCGACGCTGCAGATTCTTGAGAGTGTGTGACTCTCTTCAGTGTGATTTTTGTGCAGTTTTCATAGAGGGCCTAAATCCTGCACTACAAGCGGAGATGCCGTGCAAGGAGGAGGAGATACCACTATCCCAGTACACCATGGTGGCCATTCGCTTATACAACCTCCGGCACATCCAACACCACAACCTCCAGTCCCAGCCATTTCCTCGTTATGGTTAAAGCATGCAGCCAGCCCCGTTGTATGAGTAGAGCCACTGCAGCTTGGCAAGAGACGAATCTCTAAGAAGGAGTGGCAACGCCATCTACACCTGCACAACATTTTGCGGTTTTTATGGCTCAACATTCATGACCCACAAATTTCATGAAGATTTAAAGAACTCACCAAATGATATCCTTACTGTATCAACCACTGTTTTTAGTGAACCCTCAGCCGTATCACCTCCGTCAAAAGTCTGTAACCTACAACCATCACTTATATTCCCCGAAAATACCATGACCTGCAGGAGGTCTTCACCAATGAAGGCACAACACAGCTCCCACCATACCAGCGTTGGGACTGCTCAATCGACTTTCTATCAAACAGCACACCTTCTAAGAGCCAGATCTACCCCTAAGGTTCTTTCCACCAAGAATCTGAAGCTCAAATTACCATGTCAAAAACTCAGCCCCAGGTATATAGAGCCCTTTAAGATTGTACACCAAATTTACCCTGTCACCTATTGGCTGCAAGTCCCATCCAGCTACAGAATCACTCCATCATTCCGTGTCACTCCTCAAGCAGGATCACCCCTCCCATGTCACTGAGAACTCTGAGAATGAAGCCCCCTGGGAGAGATCATGGGTCCAATGATATTTTTGATATTTTAGATCCCTCATCACAGACCTCCACCAGGCCCACTCAGATTGCCCTGCCCAAGAACACCAGGAGGTGTTTCTTGAGGGGGTACTTTCTTGAGGAGAAATGTTTACCCGTTGTTCCTCCTCCGCCCCACATGAGGAACCCGTCTACTAAAAAAAGAACTGCGCTTAGCACGGCGCTAAGAACTGCGCTAACGCTAAGCATCCTTGCGGAGTATTGCCAGTTTTCCTGAGTCACCATGCCGTTTGTTATATTCTTGTGTGATTTTCTCCTGTGTATGACTCTGTTATGTTTCTCTGGTTTAGCTTGTTTTTTGGATGTTTTTTTTGGATTGTTCACTACGTTGGTTGCTATCCTGGTTTTCCAAACTTGCGCTTGTTTTTTGACTATTAACTTGGATTATTTGCTTAGTGTTGGTTTCCAATAAACTCCACAAAAGGTTTCTACACCATCCACTTTGAATAGTTCATTACAGGCAGATATGACATAACAGCAATATCACACAAATTAGCAAAGGTGAGTTTTTTTTTTTTCAGCGGAATCAAGTGGAGTTCTTGTGTCTGAGAGCCTTGAGTGTGAAGGGAGGGAAAATTCCTCACAGTATTTCAATCTTGGCAAACAGCGGACACTGTGAGTCATGACACTATCCGAGGGCTCCAGTGAAGTGTGTGGGTGGACAGCTGCTGTGATGGTGAAGTATATGAAGAGAGCTTCCTTGGCCGAGTCAAGGGAGCGAGTGAGAACGAGAGAGAGGGAAGAAGACAGAGAGAGAGAGAAAAGGGAGGGAGAGGGAGGACGTGAAGATGGTGGGAGGGGGTGAGAACGACAGTGGAAGATGGATTTCCACACATTTATAATAGCTGTCACACCTTACATTCTCCGAAGCAATTTCACATTTGAGAATGGGACAGCGGCTCAAATTAAAAATGACATTAATTTCTGCCAGCCGGCACACATTGCATTTTTCATCCCAGGTGAAACACTTCTAGATTAGGCCTGGAATGGTATAAAAGTATTTCAAAACAATACGCATCAGTCAGGGAGGATTTGGTATTTATGGGGATTATGCATGTGCCTTTGGATATATATGAATTTATTGTGAATGTTTTTTTTTAGACGTAATTTAAATCATTCTTTGCTTTCTGTTATGTGTTATCATTTATAATAGCCTCATAGGATACAAACTGAATGCAGAATCATGTCCTTAATGGTGCATACAGCTACATTCATCTAAATTCATCTTCTGTAAGTGCCTTGGGGCGGGAATCAGGGAACTCCGGGATATGTATTTTATGAGACTGGACCTGTCCATTGCACACAATCATTTACAGACAAGGGCAATTTTGTGTAGCCAGGTCACTTATTGGCATGCCTTTTGGAGGAAACTGGAGAACGAGGTGTAATTTCAAACAGAAGGGGAGAAGATGTGAAACTGTGAACAGCACAGACACTAACCCAGATGGAGCTGGGAACCCTGGAGCTGTGAGGTAGCAGCGCTGCACAAGGCACCTCTGTGTGATACACTTTAATTCAACACTGCATGTAGAAGAGAAATCTACAGTATATTAAGAGAAATATTTCTGTTAAGGTAAATATGTTCAAATATAGGATGTTAATATCAATATATCGGGGTCTAAAAACTCAGGAGACGCGAGTGTAAAGTGTTATTTAAGTAAAGGTGACAGGATATTGTAGCTATCGTCTTGTTTTATAGTCAGAAATATAAGTGCTGGAGCCAGAAAAACAATGATGCAGCCTGTTAAGTGAGAGAGGAACCTCCAGAGAGCACTATAAGGGATGGAGCGATCATACTGAGATGACTTCCTGACCTCTGAACTGAACTGTGATATATAAAACAAAGTCACTGGGAATAAAACAAACTTACACAACCCTTTCAGCTCTGTGTTCATTTTTGTGCATTTTAATTGTTGTGCATATCTGATATACATTCTTTTGCAGATATATTCATATTTTAAATCACACATCATTTGCTTGAAAAAAATGTTAATTCAAAATCAAAAAACCATGAAATGTTTCAAAACAGTTTACTTTATTATTATTTTTTAATCTTCTCCAGACAAACACATTGATTTCTGGACCACAGTAGAGGATGGAAACCTTTCACAAACATTTTTTATTATCATAATTATTTGAAAATACAAATATAAAATTATACTTTCCACATCTGAGATGTGAGAGACCCCCATCCACTTTAGTTTATTTTACAACAGGGCTTAAGCAAGCCATAGAAGAAGACCTGAAAGATGCTTTCAGACGTCAGTCCGTTCAGTCAGTTCATGCGGTAAAAAGTCCGTTAAAAATGGGCAAGTGTTAGGAATGGACAAGGCAATCAGAGAGACGAAAGCTGGGTAGGAAAACAGGAGACTGAGTTCCCGAGGGAAGCGTCAGAAATAAAGACCGTTCCCCTGTGACCCCTGCCTTGTCAACTGTACCGTGTCCCTATAGCGTTAAAGTTAAAGGGACACGTGGACAGCTAAACTAACACGTTTCCCGGCTTTCTAACTGTCCCAGTAGTGCACAATGCAGCTTTCCCACAACGCGTGATTTCAAACATGATTTCAGTGTAGACTACTGACCCAAATGTTTTCTGGGTCACTACAAATGATTAATAAGCATTATGAGGCAGCTTCAACAAACAGCTTTAACAAAGAGAGATATATACACTATACATATATATCCTGTATCTGTATACAAGTATATACATATGTCATTACAGTATGTCATTACAGAGAGATAGTGTGTTTACAGGTATGTGTGCATGTGCTGTGTTTCTGTGCGTGTGTGTGTGCAGACAGAGTAGTTTGTTCCTTCATTAATGGGATGATCGTTTTGGCCATTGCCTAGCACTTGCCTCAAAATTCAAGTTTTGAATGGATACGGTAGTTCATTTCGAATATCACCCAACACCTTCCAGGTCATTTTTTTTTTTCCTTTTCCTTTTTTTTTTTCCAAAACCAACAATTATCCAATGATTTAACTAGTCTAGCAAGATGTGTAACATTCATCTGCTGTAAACGGCTGTCGATGGAAAAATAAAATAATGGCAACAGAGCCATGCTACCTTAAAGTCCAAGCTACAAGATCAAATTAGAAAAGAAGAAAGAAAGCAACGGAATGAGAGACATTATAGAAGGCTATCAGAAAAGGTGGCCAGCTTTCATTTTAATCAAGAGCCAGATCATGATTATAAGTATGTCAAACTCATAATCTTAGTGTTTATAAAATATAGAATTTTCTGTGAAAGTTTTATCTCATTAATGTGAATTGGAAAGACCGTTTCCAAGTTATAAATGTTTGTAACGAGGTTATAATTTGCAGCAACTTCACACAGCAACACAAACTAATATGCTTGATGTCCTTAATGCCGTGTGTTTAAAAGGTCAAATCTAGAGCCATAAACAGTTTTTTTTTCTTCCCAGGAAACACTAAAAGGTTCTGTTTTAAAACCTCTACAGCAGTGTTTCCCTGTCAGATAGGATTCTTTAGTTATCTACAGTCTCTAACTATCCAAAGATCCCCTGAAGAAACTCTCTGGCAGGACAGCAGTACTGGAGTGAGTAGTAAAACCGGCTCAGTGTTTGTGTCTGAATGAAATCTGAGAGCATGTATCAGACTCACAGAATCCACACAGTAATTACCAGCTAAATCTCACATGTAGAGGACTTCGATTAGAATTAGCATACATTCATAATCCCTGAGAATAGATTTCATTCAGAAAAAATATCTCAGTAAGTTACACAGAAATCTTCTAGGACTGTTAACAAGAAACAATCAAACGACAATCTGTCTTAATAAAACGGTTTAGTTATTAACACTAACAGCTGCTAGTCTTAATTGTTTTATTTCATAAGCTATATGAGCACTTCACATACTAATAATTTGTTCTTTGTTTGTTGTTGCTGTGATTAATGTTTAGCTTTGATTAACATGAAGAACTGGCACTAAATGTAACAGCGTTAAAAAAAACCCTTTAAGAGGACCGAAACCTAAAACATATATGAATCTGAATCTATGCAGACACATAGACACAAAAAAGTATTTAAAAATAGTAGTGGACGTTTTAAAGAGTATAAATATCAAAACCTATTACAGTTTTATCCGTATCTATAATTATTAGGCTAGATCATCATTACTCAGGTAGAACGTACTAAAAAAATATGACTTTTTTTTTTCCATTCACGTAATAAAATCCTTTCCATAATTATAAATTGCGTCCCTCTTGAAAAAAGAAAGAAAACAAAAAAACGGTTTTGCATATCAAGCGTTAGCATTTAAGGTAGTATGGCACACCCCTTTTCAAACATTCAAGGGTGGGGATCCAATTAATGCCTTGTTTACAACTCTGTCTTACACCAATTCTCTTAATTTTCTGGATTTCATCATGAGAGCTTTGGTTAGTTGAAACCATGTGAGAATCAGAAAAAAAAAACAAAAAAAAAAACAACCCAATGAACACAAAAAAAAAAAAAAGGAAAAAAAGACAAAGTAAAGGTGAAACACGGCATGAAAACAATGTTCAGCATATTTTTTTTGTTTGTTTGTTTAAATGATTATCAAAGAGAAAGTTCTATCCTTACTGGTCCTAAATCTACTAATCTACCACTACAGCTCTACTGTAACGTTGATTACATAACATCTACGACTATTCACTAAGAGAGAGTGAGACAGATATAGTGAAAGAGCAAGAAGACGAAAAAGCGGGAGGCAAGAAGCGGGGAGAGAGGAGTGAAACAGATCAACAGAGAAATGTACAGACCACTACACTGGCATCAAAAGACAGCACTCTTTTACAAGTTAATTTCTTTTTTTTTTCCACTTTTTTTTCTCTTTTTTTTTTTTTACACATTACTAAAATACAATGATCAACAGAAGATTACTGGATGAAGCGACAGGGAATGGAGAGATCATCGAATGAGAAAATACAGTACATAGTAACCGTAATATAGTCAGCAACATATTTAACATAGTCATTCACTTCCACAAAAATAGCAATAAAAAATCCCCTGTTGATTTTCAAACTGTGATGGGGATCACGCTGTTTTGAGTAGTTTTGTCTTTTGAAACAGTTTGAACAGTTAGCAGGAAGCCGTCTTTCTGCGTTGCTCTTACTTATTCCTATTTTTCCCGTGATGTCGAAAAAAGGAAACGGATTCAGCGTTTCGAATCGTGTGTTAGTTCAGTCAAATTGTGGGAAAAAAGGGAGGAAAAAAAAACGTAAATAAAAACATTTGCAGCAAGGATGAACAACAGCATATATATCAGTCAGTTCACACTCTTAAATATCACTCTTATTTCACTCAGCATATATTTTAGCATCATTTCCATCTCATCAGATCTGACATGTACGTCATATATGTGTAGCAGCTACTGATTTCATTCAGTTTCAGTGTATCGGAGGATTTTGACTATTGCTACCAATAAACTCAGCTGTAACGTTGGCAGATCAGAAGCACAGAAATAAAATGCCTGGAAAAAAAAAGATTAATCCACAAAAAAAACACAGCCGTAAAGATCGCGACCGCACAGGGACAACGTTTCCATAGCAACCCTTCATATGACCCACGGTAAAGAACATCCTTAAACATGTGCAAATAGAAAATAATAAATTCTTTCTCACAGTGCAATGTTTCTTTTTTTTCCATTTCAAGACAATCTTTTTTTATTTTGTCTTACGATAAAATAAATTAATTTGTTACGTCCTCTAAAGTACATCCCACAGGACTGAGGTAATGGTGCAAAAAACAGTTCCTAATTGATCACGGTAAGTCAGAAATGACTACAAATCTTGAAATATTGCCTTTTTTGTTTTTCCGAAATCAGGCGTACTGTGTACTATGTTTTAGGACTACGGGAAAAATACATTAAAACACTAAAAAAATAAAATTAAATAAAAAAATACAAAAAGTGAGAAGGAAGAAGAAGAAGAAGAAGAAGAAGAAGAAGAGGAGGAGGAGGAAAAAAAAAACAGTCTTAGAAAATCTCTAATTTCATCACTGGTACTTAAAAAACATGAAACAAACATGTGCTTTGGATTTCAGTTGGATTTTGTTTGTACGATGCTGATTTGTGTGTATGCTGTGAAGTATTTTCTCTGTGAAAGCTGTGCACATCTGATCTCACAATCTAGTCAATATGCTGGTTTTGCTACCTGCACAGTTAGAAAGCCAACAGTATTTACAGAGCGAGCTAACAGTGTTTTATTGGGCTTGTGTCTGCAGTCGGGTTCTCACGGCTTTTGTGCTACAAATAGATTTCAGTTACCGCACCAAGCCTGAAAGATCTTTTTTCTTTTTTTTTCCTTTTTTTTTTTTTTTTTTTTGAAACATAATTCAGATTGAGCACAGTACGACCTCTAGAACACCATCACAAAAATATGGTTCTCTCTGAGATGGTTCGATGTAGTAATGAGTAATATTATACAGATTTCATCATAGTTTTTTTCTTTTAAATCTCATTTCACAAAGTATTAAAAGGAAATGTATCTTTTTTTCTTTTATCGACGACAACAACAAAAAGACATTTATAAAAAAGGACTGTGAAAATAGTGTAGTCCTCTTATTGCCCAAAATAGATAATAATGATAACAAGACGTCACATGAAACAAAGAACAGAGCTACTTAGATTTGTTAGTTACCCTCTTGTTGCTCTTTTTAAAGGTTGAGAAAATCATGAGTTTCGCAGCAAGTCCTTCAGTGTTCTTGCTTGAATGAAATGAAATCTGAAACCATGAAACACTGGCTATTATTACAAAGAGCCATGAGTGAAGAGACGACTAGAGTGATGTTATTACACTAAAAAAGAGAGAAGATGCACATTTACATAGTTCTTCTCATCAGAGAACGTAGTATATAATGAAAATATTTCAAAACTAGTCAACCTCAGAGGCTGATTCAGACTATATGATAAAAGATGTTAAAGAAACGACGTCAATAAAAAGGGGAAAAGAAGTGAAAAAGGACAAAACGACAACATCATCCTAGAATATGGGGATACGTTAGGAGAGAAAAAAAATCCAAAAAGCCAGGTTTTCATTATAGTACAGCAGATTAATGTTGTTGTTGTTGTTGTTTTTTTTTTGGAGATGTTTTAGACATTTCTTTTGTTCTTCAGATCCTGCCATCTCAGCTCGTCCGTGTCTGTCCCACGCTGTAGTGCTTGGAGTTGTATGGCCGTTACCTGTACACAAAACCAGTTAGAAACTGTGGCCTGTCTTCCCCTGACCTCCCGATAAACTCTGCTGGAGCAAACAGAAGATTCACAAGCCTCATAAACGGCCCATTTACACAGTTTGGGTGAGATTTTATGTGTCAAATGTGCTGCATCTGAGCCTTCGGGGGGGATTCATTATTTTACAGATCAAATTTGAGTCCTGGGTTTGGTGTCTGAGAAAAAAAAGCTCAGTCACTCGTGAAATAACTGGAGTGTTAACAGTACACTATTTACTTATACAGCTTGTTCGTTTTTATGATCCAGGGTCATTTTTATCTTATTAACATTCTGAGTTTGCTGCGACTTGGAGCACAAGGCACTGATAAACTATACTATATTGATATCAATATAAAAACCATGTCATTTTAGAGGTCATTTCGAAGTTTGCGCTGACTCGTGATCACTGACTTTTTTTTGAAGCGATCGTGAACATCTCTAATGGAGATTCTCAGATACAGAACATATTGAGCTCATTTACAATCACATACATGCATTAGTGTTTTCGGCATGCAGAAACAAAACAGCGGCCATCTGCATGCGACAAGCGGCTAGTTTACACAAGCTGCACAAGCTCTGTTGCTTGTCCTGTGACACTGTTTAACCCAGAGCCATAACGGTGACTAACAAGTCTCTGTGATCTAAGTCAAACTCTGTTGCTCTGATTAACTTCATAGAGTTAAGAAACAGATAAAATTGTTCGTTGTTCTTATTCCAATAGTATAGTCTGAGTGTAGAGCACTGGAGTGAAATGTGCTATATAATGAAGATTTGTGGCAGAGTTTCCATTAGAAAATGCTGCAGAGAGCTGTGAGATGTTAGTATAGTTGTTATTAACACCACATACCTAGAATTCAGTGTGTTATTGTTCATAACACAATACAAACATAGCTATAACGTCTAGCACATTTTCATAAGTAATTACACCAGTGTGTATAATATGTAACTGCCTTATAATAAACTTTCTATAGACATAACGCACACAGAGATTTATTTATCGCATGTTTGTTTTTTGTGACTCATTTATTTGTGAGTATTTATGGCCTTCATAGAAAGTGCATTCTATAATGTAAGAAAATCTGCCACTGATTATGATGAGATAGACACACACACACACACACACACACACACACACACACTCTAGTGATTACCTATAGCAGAAAAATGTCAGTGCACCCCAATGATTAGCCTCTAAGTGATCTTTAGGCAGTCAGTGAGGAAAAGTTAGTTGGAACACTTCCTGTGAACTACTGTACACTATTCATTACAACCGTGCATAACTCTTTGTAAGCTGGTAATGTTTCCTTGTAGTGTTATAATATTGTGCTATAAACAATTCCTTGATTAACAGATCATCATTATTGTAAACCATATAGTGTCACGGTGTTCCTTATTCTAATGCCATATGGAGCATTGCACAACCGTTACAACTGATCACGATGATATGACTAAAGCAACTGTGCTATTTATTAACAACTAACAATTCTAAAAACACGAGCATAAACATCATCAAGGTCACATGCACGTAGCACACACAGTGTGTACCTTCATTAGACCAGAGATAAGATCAAATGAAGGTAAATAAGATAAAATTCTTCACTTTACTCTATGATGATATTTTATATGATCATAATAATTATTTAATAATTAAATGATTAACATGACATGTATTTACAAGCTTGATATAATTATTAATTATAAGGGTTGTGCATTATTAATAAAGTTTTGGATAGCACATTACTAGTATTTTAGAGCTATTCATTTCCGACTTACAGAGAATTCTACGCACGGTTCGGTTCATTTCTGAACATGAGCTTCGTAGAAAGTGTTCCTTTGCTTTCTGTGCTGAAAAGCAGACACCATTACGTCATAGATTTCCAGCTTCCCTTTAAATGAGAGTCATGCTCTGACTTTAAGGGTCCAGCGTCTCCAGGTGCGCGCTGATCAAAAGCTCTACACCTGTGCATATTATCCACATCCAGCACTTCACACAGCCTCCAAATCAAAGGCGTGCGGTCTGCTACATAAGAGACGACATGAACAGAGCTCGGCCTGTGCGCTGCGACTCCAGCTCGAACAGAAAGCAACAGCGCAGCTCGAGTAGACACGGCAACTCACACAGCAACTCATGCGTGCTCCATACAGACAAGCAGAGAATAAAGGAAAGTGGTTAAAACGCTAAAACACTAATGCTGAAAGCTTTCAAAAGGTTTCTTCTTTTACGTAACACATTTTATTCCTGTGAAACCATGTAAAAGCCTCCTGCCATATTAGTGATAAAGAGAGACATCTATATACACCACAATACAGACAGAAGGGAGAAGCAAAAAAAAAAAAAAAATAATAATAATAATAAAAGTGCAAGAAAAGTAGGAAGGGACTACAACAGAATAATAAACGGGTAATGACAGGATCTATTTCAATTAAAAAAAAACTACCTCAATTGAGATGGCAACCGACCACCTGTTAGGTTTCAATGGTATCCGTTTGTAAAAGCTGTCGCAATCAAAGGACCCTAAAAGTGTACAGTTAGTAATGGTGTCAGTATGCAGTCCAGTAAAACAGCTCATACAGCTATCACTCGTCAGTCGCCTGCATTTCCATTTCAATGACTGTATTGCTAGCATGAATGAACAGTTTATTCATAATATCATTATATCATTATAATATCACTTCTACTGTGAATTTTACAATTTTTCTCTAATGCCATGTAACATCATTTTTTATATTCATGCTAACAGTAAGAACGTTAACATTAACATTAATAACCTCATGCACAAAGACTGTTGGCAAAAAAAAAGAAAGAAAATGTTTCCTCAAAATCAAATATGCCTTTCTATCTCAGTGACCAAACTGTGAACTTTTTCAGGGTGACATTATTGCCATGTCTTATCATTTTGGCTTAAAGTAATATGAGTAAGCAGCACGCAGGAGCAGTGGGGCTTCAGTTGCTTTGCAGTGTGTGTTCATGTTTTTAACACAAGCTCTTTAGGAACAGGAAGGTAAACTGGCCATGCTAAAGTGCCCTAGTTATGTGATGGATTGATGTCACATCCAGGATGTATTCTTACAAGAGAAATAAATAAATGAATGAATGATTGAATGAATGAACTAGTTTGAATATCTGTGAGGAGGTAATGCACACACAGACCCTGAGTCTGTTGAGAGTAAGTAAAGGTCTCCGCCTCTAGTGCTGTCAATCAAAGCTGAAATTCTGTGAAAGTTTCAGGTCAACCTACATTCAACTCTATTTAGGTTAAAAGAATTCATCTGAAAGTCAAGCGCAAGGTGACTTTGTTAATCTCAACATTCAGGCTGGAGTTGATGAATGGCCTGTCTATTTTTCAGGGAAAAGAAAGAGCGAAGAAATTCTCACTTGGATTTCTACACCAATGTGAGATTCATAGTGCACTGATAGCGTGGTGTGTAAGAGGCAGTATCCTCAGACACAAAAGGCCTTATTCATTTCCCCAGCAGACCTTGATGTTGATTGCTGGGCTGCGGCTGGAAAACGGACGGAGCCGGTAATTCCCCGAGCAGCATGTGTTTCAGCCCGGTCTCCCTCCTGCAGTCCCCCCCGGTGTGCTGACCTCTCCTCCCTCCCTGTCCCCATAACTCCCCGAGCCCTTATCACTCCACTCTGCAAGTGCTTCAAAACAAAAGGGCGGAGGGAGAAGAGAATGCGGACGGCTTCAAAGGGCAAGACAACATTCTCAAGACAGGTTTCCTCACAAGGGTTTATTATTGCCTTATTGATTTACATATGCACTTTGTGAAGGAGAACTTTTAAAGGCACGATACGATATGCTTGCAGCCTGGCTGAATCAGGAAGAGGTAAAAAGAGATGCCATTGTGCCAGTGTTTTATAAATGAGAGAACTAATTGTAAGATTTCAGTCCGTCTGTCTGGCGCATGGACAAAAGGCTCGGTGACATGAAACACTGCCGATGACAGACGGTACAAAGTTCACAGTTTGTTCAGGGGAAGCTGACAGAAAGAGCAGAGCAATGAAGGGAATGAGGAATGTTGGCAATGCAATAACCACACAGCAAAGCTTCAGAGCCAGAGCACCTGCTTGGCACTAATGAGAGCATGATTCCACATTTTGGAGGCAAACTTCGGACAAAAGACACTTTTTTTTTTATAATTAGCCTGAGTAAAATATATTCATCTTTCAGCTATTTGTCTTACACTAGACTATTGGTTATTAAAGTCAAATTTATAGCAAAGGTGTCTAGTCTTAAATTTTAAAAGCAATAAGCTTTTAAACATTTTCTTTTACATTTTTTTACCTCCACAAAGCAGTTTTCTAATGAGAGACTAGTTCACTAATGACAGACTAGTGTGCTTTTTTGTCAGAAACTAAAAGCAGCACAGCTACGGCAGCTATGGTGCAGCGGGTGAAAGAGGCGTGTTGAAATGAGCAGAAAGTGGAATGTGTGTGTAATAAAGGACAGAGAGATGTGCAGAGAAGAGAAGAGAAGAGAAGAGAAGAGAAGAGAAGAGAAGAGAAGAGAAGAGAAGAGAAGAGAAGAGAAGTACTCACAGCAATACTATGGCCGAAGCCAGAGCCTGGTTGAGGGCTAGCAGCGCTTATGTAGTTGCCCACGCCGGAGTCCTGGCTGGTGGGGCCATACAGGTCAGCCACGGGCCCTGGACTGCTCGCTCCTGGGAAAGTTCCAGGCCGCGGAGGGTTGGTGCCTGCCAAAAAAGCAAGTGTGCCAACACTGGGGTAAGGAGCAAGTCTAGGTGGGGGATAATTGTGTGCAAGAGCCACAGAAACTGAAAACAATCATTGCATGCAAAATCTACAAGACAAAACACCCAAAGCACTAAAAATGAATTGTAATGAAAAGGGTGTGTATGAGATCTATGCAACAGACTGCTACACACAAGACAGTTCCTTTGTAATGTCTTAGCTGTGATCGGTGCATAGATCTACACAGAGACCCCTTAGAGTCGAGAGTGACTTCAAATTTCTACAAGCCTTTCTATTATTCATGGTACATTTTCTGTCACTCATGCAAAAGGAAACGCTTGCTCATGTTGGACACATCGGTTCAGCATTCACATGGCATGCATGGTACAAAAGGAGCTATGTTCTGTGTTGAGTATGCAGCACGAGGTGTTTCCTGGCAAATGGCGGTGCTTTGTGTGAAGGCTAAAGATTTTCCTTTAGAGGTTTCTGTAATGATAAAGAGTACCAGTGAGAGTGAGATGCTGCCTTGTAGGTCTCTTCCATTATCATAACCTCTCTCTCTCTCTCTCTCTCTCTCTCTCACACACACACAGAACTCTCCGTTCTTCCCTAGTTGTATCAAGTGCGCTCTCTTTGCGCTCAGAGTAGTCAAATTTGACTGCCAATTCTTGAGTCCTTCAAAGAAATTGCATTGAGGATTGTGCCACAACACCCCTATCTAATCAACACCTGTCACAGGGAGAGTGCTCTCCTTCCCCTTTACCTCCTTCTTTAAATATATGATGGTGATTATCTAGCTGTTAGCGTCAGGGGGCTTTTGGGCCTCGCGGCCGGCTGGCAGGCAGGAAATTGTAGAGAGTGTCTTGAGTAAAGCGTGTTAAAGACTGAATCATTGAGTCTCATTTCCACAGAGATGCTACAGATCTTTTCTTACTCGAGTACTGTATATATGCTACATACAGCAGCGGCTGAGAAGGCAACGTGCTGGCCGAATGCTTCGGGAAGATGTCCGTGTTAGCAAAACTGCTAGCTCTGATGAGTAAAGCAGTGCTTCTCCGGGAGTGCAGAGCACGTTACAAGAACTGGAAGGACTTGCTAGCATATGAGATTGATATGAGTGTTCATAGTGTTACGGGAAACCTTCAGAGACACTTCCTGACAACTACCTTTAAAGAAGACTGTACCTACATGTATAAGGTGTCATAAGTGCTATGACACGTTCCAAGCTTACATTGTAACATCAATACTCATCAATGCTCTTATGGATGAATCTCACTGTAAATCCCCACAAGGATATATTAACAGCAAAGGGGGAGTCATTTTAGAAAAGGCAAGTTCAAAAAGCACATATAGATTTGACGGAAGGTTTCTGACCAAATGGTGTATAGTGCAAAACAAAAACAAGACAAATTACCCTAATTTTCTCTGCTTCTTTAATGAGGGTAACTTTATCTTTATTTTCCTGTGCATATTAAGTCAATCTAATTTCGATCATGTTTATAAGTAGTTATGAACATGACATGACACAGTAATGATTGAGGTTGGCTACATTCTCTCTGATCATGACCTCTGTAACCTTCTGAACTATCAGGATGTTAGATTTCAATGAATTAGCAATAAACAGTGCAGAAAGACCAAAATATTGCCGAGAATTATTTTCAGTGCAGAACGATGATGGAGCAGTTCAATCCTGAGCTCACGTTACAGCCTGTAGGGAGTTTCACATGTTCCATCGATGGCCTTTTAGAATTCCTCCAGGTTCTCTGGTTTCCTCCCACATGCAAATGTGTGTGTATGTGTGTGTGTGTATGGAGCCGTATAATAGTGTGATAAACTGGTGTCCCATCCAGGATGTCTCTTAGACTCTCACCTTGTGTTCCCACTATAAGGCCCGGATCTACTGAGAGCCTGGATAAAGTAGGTGATTGAATGTTTTTTTTTTTGCTGGACAATTTTTAAATGTACATCTATGTTACTGTACCAGGTCTATCAGCCAGGTCTATCAGCATACACCAATTAGCCAAAGCCTGCCCCATAGAGTTTTAAGAGAGGTTAAAGAACACTTGATGTATCTGAGAGATGATCCCTCCATAGTGCCACAAAATGACAAATTAAATAAGTGTAAACAAACACACCCATTGAATTAAATAGAGGTTCTCGAAAACTTTTGCGGCCCCATACGGTGCACTGCTCATTTTTCTCTCGCGCTCAGCCCTGATGACACTTCCATTAATAAGCGAATATTAAATCAAGTTTCTCCACAGCCGGAAGCCTTCACTTCACCGTCCACTGAAAGGAGAGACTATTAATACAGCAGACTCTACAACTCATGAGGGTAAAGGATATGTACTAGAATAAAATATCGAAGAGAGGCCCCGAGGGACTATGTGCAAGAGCAGATGTGTCTGATAGGTGGCGTCGTAGCATCAAGGCTGCTCTTTAGCTTCATCTGTTTTTCACACAGATGGGTGCAGGTAGACAGGAGAACGCTGAGCGGAGAACAGTTTGTCAGTCGCAGCTCTCACTCTTAAAATGTCAGCTGAGCAAAACAGAGACTTCCATGGAAGAGGAAAGGGGAGAGAGGCGTATATTTATTTGTAGATCTGAGCCCAGCCAACAGAAGATGGATATCTCAGGCAGGCTGCGTATCAGTAGGTAGTGTGGAAAGACGAGGCCGCTTTTGACACTTGAATGTGACATCTGCTGCACAAAAAAAAAAAAACGAGATTCTGCCAATAAGACGAACAGATTGCGCCAACCTCTTTAAGCAGTGGAGTAAATGTTGGAAAGTGTCAGAAGCATGGCAACCACAGTAAAAGTGGTGGAGGAAAAAAAATACACTACTCTGTGTGTAAAACTGTTCAAAGTTTCTCATATAAATGCGAGTTCTGAGTGCATATACACAAAATGGCTCAAACGTTCCATTTAATCTGACAGTATGATTACAAATATCATGGCGTTAATCAACCGTTTTAAAAAGACGGAAATAGCCATGACAAAATCTTTTGTACAGAAGTCTCTTAGCACATAATCTCCTAATCGTTCTTACTGTGGGATAGATTTCCATCCAAACATATGCGCGTTACGTCACGTTGCTGTAGAACGTCTGTAGAAATTCTAGTAGATTTGAACGGGTTGAGTGATCTCCTAGATGTAGATCATCGAGATATGAATGTGTTCATGATGTACATGTGGTCATCACATTAGAAAAGCCATGCACGCTGCTAACACCGCTTGCATAATATAAAGTGTATATAAAATGTATTTGTTGTACTACACGAATATGTTATCATTAGTTGATCACATGACCATAACATGTATATAGACTGCATCTGTACTAGGAGCTCAACAACATTTAAAAACCACAAGTGTTGCTTCTCAGATGCTGGCTTTTAATCTTATTTATATCGTATTGCTCTGTTTAAAACTTAGCCGAGTCTTTGGTTTTATTCTGTTCTTTTCCAGCACGAGATGAAAAGGGCGAGCACTTCCTGGAGTGTCTTTATACTGAACAAAAAGCAAGAAAATATCCCACAGTAAAGGCACATACCACTTTACAGTATATATCTTTACCAACAGATATTTCTAGATAGAGAATTTCCATAGAATCTCTTACAGTGTCAATATTTATTACTTTGTCATTATTCGATGAAACAGAGAGAAAACGCAAAAGCAAAAATTGCTCTACAACATCAAAAAAGCACGTGTTATCTGCTATCTTAAAGAAATGTTATAGCTTCTCTAAAGAAGTCTAAACAACTAGCAACAATGCTGCTTGAATTCAAGCCCTCTCTCATGGTCACTGGTGCCGTTTCCACTCCTAAAGGCAATAAGTGACTCACTGTATAAACACTAAACTCCGTGGCCTGTAATCGGCTCCATTCTGCAGAGCAGAGAGATCTGAACATCATTTCCATGTCCAAAGGATTTAGAGCTTTATTTGTGTCAACAGTTCCTCCGCATAACCTTTAATCTAAGGTAGATTAAGACCATGAAATGACAGTTGTTCACAGCGGTATGACCCCGCTCTCTCTCCCATTCCTGACATAACAACTCCTTCACCTCTGCATGAACCACCAGCTTATGGCTTTCCTCATATCACAGTATCAAACTATACGAATATCATCACTTCCTACAGCTCATTCTCATCACTTATACCAATCCAGTTATGGTACATTGCAGTAACATTAGCCTAATTTTAGTGTTACTACCTTTGAACGATATACATGAAGAGAAGGAAGACATTTAGATTTTGTCTCATTATCTTAGAAACTCAATAATAATGCATATGAGGAGGGTCACACAAGGGCAGCGTTACAGTTCTGACTCCCCTAGCTACTCGTATTCAAATGATATACATTATATATGAATGCATTACGTCATTCTGCCTTTGTTCGTATCCAATTAAAAAACGTTATATGTAATGTATGTCTGTTGGATTTAAAACATGCACTTAAAATACAAAATACAAAGATGTTATTTATGATCAGATTAATATGAGAATCTGAATGCTTTTGTGCTCTGTATTATTATATTCCATGAACAGTTCATGAGCAGCTTCCAAACACCTGTCAGGTCTGAAATAGAGACATAGCAGTGTGTTGATGGACTCATTTTAATCCCGTACATTGACTGTAGTGACCATCAGTCATCATGATGTACACGAGCAACCGAGCTGGACGATCTCGGATTGAAAACTGATCTCATGGCCCTTAAGGAACGTTTTTGTTTTTTCTTTCAAAATGGAAAATGCAACATTATCGATTGCAGTTGCAGTATTTTGTAAAGTTATTTTGATAGATTTACATTCAGACTCATTTATATTAGAGAGCTACTAATGCGTCTTTGCCCATTTCTCAACACAATAACAAAAAAAAATTAACCAGACTAGACATGTGCATCAGGACAACAAAAGATTCGGCGTATTTTAAACTCTCATGCAGGACAAAAGCTTTCAGGACAATGAAGGTCATGTTGATGAACACGGGAAAATACCCAGTGCTTTGTGACTCTAGTTTGTTCATTCATTCAGCATTAGTGAATTTTTCCCGGTTAGGGTTATGAGGTTTAAAATGACCTATTTTAATATTTTTGGTAATAGATGAACCAAGTTGGTTAAAAAGTCCTGTGCACAAGTCAAACAAAAATAGTAATTGTCTTGTACACGTTTGTAAAACAGGCAGCCATTAACTGTACAGTATGATGCTTCTGAAATCATATGCTCTTAGATAATTAAAGACTTGTAGTAATATCTCTATCAGGGCACTGCTTATATATGTGTATGGATTTATTAATGAACTCAACTTTATTCAGTAAGGATACGATGCTGCTGAGAAACTAAATAAAAAGCACTATCAGTCTATTAGCTCATATATCTCAACATACACAGCAGAAATGCATTGCCAAGGACAGAACAGAAAAGGATAAAAGGATGTGTGAACGAGCTCAACTCAGCATGCAGTTCATGTCAGGCAAAGCAGCGGGCGCCTCTTTATACGTCCCTTGCAGTTCTTTTTTTCTTTTCTTTTTTTTTTTTTTGCCTTCCATTTTAATGAATGACTGAATGATGAATCAACCACATGAATCAAATCAATCAGTGAATGAAGGAGAGGTGGTACACACCTGGGCTCTTATACTGATCCGGGCTGGGCAGGTGCTGCAGGGGGGAGTTGCAGGCCGAGGTGGCATGCTCGCTTTGAAGCAGCTGAGCCGCCTGCGGGCCTAGGGAGCCATAGTCCGCAAAGGAGAAGGGGGGCCCCCGTTGGTCACTTGTCGTGGAATAGAAACCGTAATCGGGGAAGCCTGGGAGATACAGGAGTATAGGGGAGGAGGAGGAGGAGGAGGAAGGGGAGGGAGGGGAAATATTGGGAAATTCTTCCCATCATTGGGAAATACAACATTGCATAGTAATGTTATGAGTCAATGCTGCATTGTCTTTTGCATGACATAAAGGTGGAGTATTGCAAGATACAAAACAGAATCAGTTCAAACAGAGATGCCCCCTAGCTGTTCTCCCAGCATGTATAAGTGTGTGTTGTGTATGTATGTGCGTCCTGCTGGCCAGTGCTCATGACTCCACATTATTAACTTGCCATTTTACAGCTACTAATTCAATCTTAACGCTAAAGTGCAATATTTAAGCTACTCCAGTACAGATATGTCAGCAAGGGTATTCAAACGATCTTGTATTTGTACCGATCTTTCTTGAGAAGACAAAAAGTTTACTCCCTGAACCTTTCAGCAACATATTGCTCAAATTAGATAAGCATGCATGTCTGGATCTAAGAGCACATATAGAAGGTTGTGTAAAAGGCCCCAGTGTGGGAGTTGAAGATTCTCTCTCGTGTCATGTTTTAACTTTTAACTGCCTGAATATGCGCTATTCTGCAGAGCTACGTCTACTTAATAAGCATCATAAATGCCTGCTCAGGGTTTCGCTGCCTCTAACAGGCCGTACATTTTGGCCTGTGAGAATATGCTGTCAGGTTTAAATAGTTTCAAATAAAGTTGTAGTGAGAAAAAAATCATATTGGATAGATCTGTATTTCATCATGGCTGTGTATACTCCAAGTCCATACATTAGTTCACTAGTAAATCCACGCCAACTCTAATAATTTAGACCAATTGTAGATTCAGGCTTGGGACACAGCACATGTCATGAAAATAAGTGTCTGAAAAACCAAAAATGGAAAAAAGACAAAAAACAAACAAACAAAAAACAAAACACAGTACAATGATTTGGGTGCTGTCACTAACATTTATTTTTTGTTTTTTACACCAGCTGACCAAGAGTAAGTTAATTATGGCTGATTGTGGCTGTGATGGAGGATGTTATCTGGCAAGTAAAGATTTCAGCATTTATTCCACACGATCAGGACATCTTCTGCTAAACTGTTACCAATGTACGTAATTTTTTCAGCAGCACCTTGGCTTTCATTTCCAATTCAAATTTTGCCCCCAAAAGGCTAGAGCCGGCCCTGCTAATAAGAAAAGCTTTTTAATATATTACAGCATCTTGGCTTAGAAGGCGACATTGTTAGCTCTGAGGTTATCTGATTCAATCAAGTAAGCCTTAAATTAAAGGGCACCTTTGCACACTTTCATGCACGGGTCCACTTCAGAGGGCATTAACGTGATATATAAACTGTATCTTAAGGAATGAGTTGTGCATGACATTTAAGACTTTCTCAAATTAAAAAAAAAAAAAAAAAAAAAGTAAATCATCCACACAAATTAAACAATGCCTGATTTTGCCCCTTGCTGATTTACATTTATTCGTTTGGCAGATGTTTTTTATCCAAAGTGATTTACAATTACACCCGAGTTAAGCGGCGGAAGGTTAAGGGTGCATGGAAGAGATCGGAGGAGACGGCGGCTTAATCGGAGACAATACTTATCTTGAGGACCAAATTTTATACAGAACATTAATTCTTACAATAAAATTAAGAAGCCTGCTTAAAGCGAGCTGTAACCATAGCAGATGACTGTTTGGTCAGTTACGCCATTATACCACAGACATGTTGTTTTTGGAAAAAGCACAAATTATGCAAAACATAATTATAATTTAATTCTAAATCTCAGAATAATAAACCATGAACAAAAGCACAATGCATGCAGGCATTAGGATTCCATGACTGCTGTGGATCTCAGAGTCAGAAAGCCTTTCATTTGCCAAGAAAGATTTCACATGCAAGGAATGTGCGAGTTGCTCCATTAAAATTGACTCAAATGAACAGAAAATAAACAGTGAATTAAATGAAAGTATCATACATGCTCTTATATAAAATAAATAAATAAACCTGGGTCAGTCACTTTGTGTATTTTCTCTCCTGTCTACGCTTCCTGCCATTACTGATGCAAAACAATTAGTCCATTTGTAGTTCAGCATGAAAAAAATTATATAATGTATCATGTTATTTTCTAGCCTTACAAAACATTTTATTCGTTTGTTTATTTTGCTTTATTTGTATAACGTATTTACCTAAAGTCTAATTTCTTATTGTCTTTTGCCTAATAATAATCTACAGATTCAATTAGGATCAAACTCCTTTCCCAAGAGCTCTATATAAGAAAAACATACAGAAGTGAATGAGGGTGGTTTTAATCATCTGAATGATCCTCCCAGAATATGGACCTATGGAAGCGGACTTTAAAAGTGAAGGATTATCTTGGTATCTTTTGAACTTGAGATGCTAATCGAAGTTGCGGGTGATCTTGGCATGTTTCTTTCACTCTACAATACAGACATCAGAACTCTAACCTTTTTATAAGCACTTTTTATTTCCACTAAGTACACTAATCCAGACTCCTGCTATGTTCCCCATTTTCAGGGAAAGCCCACATGAAAGAAAAGATTAAGAAAATGATTACACGCCTAACAGGGTGATTCCAAACTAACACATAATTAACACCACATCTATTCTTACTATACACTATACAAACACTGTATATATTATATTAGATGTATCTGTACTCTAAAGAGCAAATCTTAATGCCTCTTAAAAAGCTGGCTCCCTTAAAAGTCCCTCACAAAACGCACAGACACGATGTCTTAGCTAGGAAGCCTGATTTTTAATCCAATACGAGGAGCTTTTTAAATAAGGTTTAAATTGGTTGCCTACTTTTAATTTTTTTAATAAGTAGGCAACCAATACTTGACCTGATTGGAAGTTTTTTGCTTTTATTTATAGACCACAAGGCATCACAGGAAGCCGAGCTTCATCGTTAAACTGATACGTCTATAAAATGTAAAGAAAACGTTCCAAAATATTTACATATAATATTTACATTTACAGTTTGCCACTGGAGCTAATAATAAGCTAATAATCATACATCTGTGCTGCCAATATAAATTTTGTGGTAGCTCAGTGGCTAAGATGTTGGACCAGTGACTGGAAGGTTGTGAGTTTGAATCCCAGAGCCACTAAGCTGCCACTCCTGGTCCCCTGAGCAAGGCCCTAAACCCTCTGTGGCTCAGCAGTATAAATGAGATAAATGTAACTCACTCTAATAAGGATGTCTACCAAATGCCGTAAATGTAAATTTCCCATGCGGTCTAATGTACAGCCTGTGCTTTCATTTTTAACGTTACTGACTAGTCAGTTATGCACGGAAGGAAAAGGCTAAGCTAAGACGTGGACCACTATAAGATGTTTAATCATTTGCAAAAAGTGACCTGAAAATGCACTTAGGCTGAATCCATTTTTGATGGGCTGCTCTAATAGATGGGCGTCCTTGAGGTTCAAAGGGAGCTTTGGACTCGCCTCTTAATTAACCAAGCTGCCATCCCATCCTGTTCCCTCTCATCTTCCTAATTAGATCTTTAACAACAAACAAATGAAGACCTTTTACAGGAACCTGCGGTGCAGCTTGTTGCGTACGTAACACAGCAGAGGACGGCTTTCGGAGGCCCTGCCTTTGTTTAACGCTCCCCAGCCTACTTTCCTACACAATGCCATGGTGCTGCTGCTATTTGCATAAATATTCAGTCTAATTTCAGCATAGCAGGAGGGACAGGACACGAAATACAAAATTAACACGCATACAACAAATACACCTGGTTTCTTTGTTTGCAATGACATAGCAAATTAGCCCCGGAAAGCCGTTCATTTTACTGCTGCGACAGGAAAGGTCTTATCTAATAAAGGCCTACAGAAATTACTTTTATTGTGCAGGTAGATCACTTCTAATGATAGCGCTATCTGAAGCAGAAATGTGGAATAAAATGCAGTTAAAAGCACCCATTTACTAACTACAGAGAAAGCCATCTGGCAGAATAGGGCTGCTTGATTACCTTCGGCAGCTAATTCCCTATTTCTGAGCACATGCAAATGATTCACTTTGACCAAGTGGAAGCGGGGAAGCTGAGGGAAAAATGGAGCTGAATTAAACATTGTCATTTTTAGACATCAAAAGTTGCCTCAATAATGGCTTGGTTCAGATGTTCTGCTACAGCCAGCCAGTTACAGAATGACACTCGGCGTGTTTTATGTTCCCATGAATAACGCACGGATGGAGGGAGGAAGTGAGCGCGTGTGTGCGTATCAGCTCCCTTCCGTATTTACATATGAATTATTTCCTCAAAACAGCAAGACAAAGCCCAACATATTCCTTTTCGTCTCACAAGCTTTCTTCCTCCTCGTACCGACAAAACCAAGCGAGTTGCTCTCTTTCCACTAACCCAGGTCTCGTGCTCTCGCTCAAAGCCAAATCTAATTACTTCATAATGGCACATTTTGGTGCGGGGAACCGTGTGCATAGTTGACAGGTGATAGATGCATAAATTCACTTCGGCTGACTTGATGAATAGCAGCATGGAAACGCGCGGCGCTCGCTTGCGGTGGCCAGACGACACAGCCTCGTCTATTCATCATCTGCACCTCCAGACGCCGCCGCTGCCGCCAACCACAAACGCACTCCAGGGTCGTGTCTGAGCAGCTGGGAGGAGATCATCCAGATGTGCCTTTGGCTATGCAACATCTGTACGGAGCCTGGACACCCCAGCTGGCATTGAGAGGGGAAAGAGTGATGCTCAGAATGACTGCACTCTGTAAGGTTGTCAATCGCGCCATTAGATAGCCCATCTGGGTGTTTTTGCTGAGATGAAAGAGATGAAAGCCTTTAAGTTGCTTTCTCCCCCTCCTGCTGCGTGTTATTATCAATAATGCTTGATAAGAAAACAGATATATACAAATGTGCAAATAAGAGGGTGCTTTTATCGCCTGTTAGGAAACAGAGAACAGGACTGCGCTACTCCTTTATGTGTAATGTGAGTTACTCTGTGGATAACTGGCTTTAATGCAACTTAGTGGACTCTTTAGCATTTACAGCCAGGCAGCCGTTTCAGAGATTACTGCAGGGTCCCAACAGGGGCCTTGCAGTCAGTGGGAGACTTTAATTTCCTCTTCTCAGTATTCAGCATCCCTCGCTCTCTAGAGTGCTGCACTATGGTTACATATCAAACCAGCTCTCTGGATGGTGCCACAGAGCCCCAGGCACTGGCTGCATTGCTTCCTCTCAACAATAATGTGCACTGCTGTTTGTTGTCTCCATACACTATAGCTGAATTCACAAATGCCGACATTGTGGGCCTGTCATAACGGAACCACAGGGGTGCCTGTAGAAATATCTGGACAGGAAGTTGTTTGGTATTCGCCAAGAACGTAGATTACAAGAATACAAAAAAAAAAAAAAAATTGTGAAGCTGTTTGGAATGTAAATGACTATTAAAATCGCATTTCAAAATAAGATAATCCACCAAGACTCGACTGCACTTCACAAATCGGGACGTTTTGGTGCAATCTGGAGCAAGTTTACAATCTGAACCCAAATAAGTCGACGTACTTAAGCGTTCATCCCTCCTTTGTCCTACGTGCTTCCAGCACTGCTTTCTGTTAATCCGGCAGAAAAGTCGGAAGAACACCAAAATGTGTTTGCATGGCAATTTAATATAATGTGAAGTGCGTTAATGAAGGACAGGGGCAACGCTCCGGCGCTTTCTGCAGCTGGATCAGGTTCAGTGGACTCCGAATAGCTCACACCTGACCTGTCAGCACTACATTACCACAATTAGCCTGCTGAGGCTAGCAAAATACTGCCATTTAAAGTACCTTTTCATGAAAGGATGGAGAAAAAGCTGACATTTCGCACGGTGACTTTCAAACAGTTTCCGCAAAGCTGGAGGACCACAGCCAACCTTGGAAATAGCTTTGCACACAATCATCTACTGTAGGCAGAAATGTCAGACACGGTAAATACATCGGAAAAGGCTGGAGAGGGAATCCGCACAAGAAAAAAAAAAAAAAGAGGTAAAGAAAAAAAAACACAGACCGGCACTCTTTAAAAAGCACCGAAGCAGCAGTTCCTCTCACAGATGTAGTGCTATCTCAAAGTGACTGAATCTCTCCCATCTTTCCTCACTTAAATGAAGCTCAAACTTCACTCAAATCCTCTTGAAGAGTGTCAGTGAACTTGTCAAATGTTCTCCTAAATTAGCTCAGGATTTATGAACATGTGCAATTAGCTTTTTCATTTCCACCTATGCCATCTTTAAAGAATTGCTAACCGCCTTTGCTGCCTCCAGAGACGATCAGTCTCTATTCTCAGATGTTATTTCTTTTTTCCTTCTTCTTTTTCCTTTTTTTTTCTCTTTTAGCCAACAGGTGACTAATTATCATTACCAGCGCTCCCTCTTAGCAGATGACATCTCATAAATACTCTATAGATAATGCCTCATTGCTATTTTTTGCTCGGATAGCCTCGGAAAATTACATTTAAATTATGAAAATTACATCTAATCAAGCAAATATCTCAAATCCTCGTGATTTATCCCCCGCTCTGTGATGAATCTCTTTGTCCCTTGCACACACTCGTACACTCGGGTGTGCAGATGGAGGAGGGAAGTGGACAGCTCACTCCGAGATGGACAAAAACACACATCTGTCTTCATCAGGAGAGGTGACAAATGAGAATGAGGCGTGTTTCATATTTCCACCTCAGACGGCTGGACACTGAAGATGCAGCCTGGCCTAGTTTGCACCTGCTGCCGGTGAACAGGACACACACTAAAACATGCACGCACACACACACACACACACACACACACACACACACACACACACACAGCTGTGGACCACCGCCTGTCTGTCCATATATAGCAACTAATGGAGAGTGACACAAGCTCTCTATGCTCTCGCTTCCTTCCTCTCTCTCTCTCTCTCTCTCTCTCTCTCTCTCTCTCTCTCTCTCTCACACACACACACACATACACACACACAATGCAGTGAGTCTGACACACAATTAAGCAGAACTGGGGAAAAAGCCACTCGTGTCTGTGTATATATGTGATATGAATATTCACTTTTACTTTGTAAAACAACACTTCTCTTTTCCACGCTTAAAGCAAAAGCTGATTCAGTACAGTACATCGCTACTGTTAGGCTATTTCTTTTATGACTACAAAAAACACCTGCTGATAAAGAGCACGTCACACTGCACTTCAGTTAACAACCGTACACACACACTACATTTCCAGCTTTCGTTTTAAACTACACTGGAATCACTGAATCTAAATAAAATCAGCAGACTAAATGTGTACAAAAATAAATCAGCATATCATCAGTGCACTAGCTGAAAACCATCAGACACCTTAACTAGAGGTGTGCCTCAGGACTGGAGCAGATATACAGATAGATTTACTCACTGGTACTGCACCAGTTCAGTTTAGGAGCTGCTTTATACTGGTCAGACTTTCTGGTTGAAATGACTTAAAGTATATGATGTTATTAGAAACTACAGGCACAAAAAGAGGATCGGTCCTGATTTCCTAGGCAGTGCCGAGATCGTGATTTTATTTCTTGCAACTCTACACTCTACACCATTAAAGTGACACAAAAGTAATAAGATTACACTACAACAAAACAGCGGAACATACTAATGACTTTTCCCAGCATTGTCTCTGACAGCGTGTGGAGCTGTGTAGATTTGTCTTCATCGAAGTCTGAAACAGTTTCACACCATCAAAGTAAATTTAATCTGTTTGCTTAACTGTCTACAAAACTGTTTATTCCCCTGCCCTGACTAGTCATAATCCTCACACTGGCAAGTAATGAATGTAACTGACTAGTCTGAGAAATCCCCAGTGTGTGGACATGTATTTACCTGTTTACAGGGACCACAAGTCCTTATGAGGACAGGAGTAAGTGATGAATGTGATATTGCGTGGACATTTAGCTCTTCCAAGAGCTCTTCTAAGCTCTTCTATAAACAGCAACATTTTTACACAAATGAAAGTGTAAAATTCATTTGAAATACTTGGATACTCAAAAACAGGGCTAGGTATTTCATTTCATATTATTTTGCGTGTGTGTGTGTGTGGGTGTGCATTTGTGTAGTTTCATGCATAAAGAAAACACTGTGAGTTTATCCACACTTCTCCAGAATATTAATATTTTACTGTACACCCAAAACAGGGTTACAGTGTCTGAAATTAGAGATAAATTAGTAAGACGAGGAGCAGTTTTGTGCTCCACTAATCCACAGCAGTGTGTATACGGGCGTGTGTGTGTGTGTGGGAGAGACAGGGTTGCCGGTTTCTTTACAGTCCTCAGCCAGGGTAACAGCACAACCCACACAGATGGGATCTACACCAGATCTACAGCATCGAGCAAACCTCTGCATTGTGACTCATCTTTTCCAGCATGCTGGCCCTCAGAAAGGTTGCAGGGCTCCACTATGCCTCTTCTAGCTTAGCTCAGAATGTAACAGTCTAAAAGACGCAGCGTTAAAACATGGCTGCACTCTTGTATAAGAAAGAGTGGAAAGAAAAAAAAAAGCAAGCAAAAAAAATAAATACAGTAAAGGTCTTGTAGGTGAATGTTTCTTCTACTAAAATGTCATGCTATCAGTCTCTAGGTAAAGGACAAGGTTTGCATATGCAAAAGGAAAGCATAAATATTTCTACCGTGCAGATTTCTAATGCATTTTAAAACACAGATACCTTATCCAGCGCTAGGTTTCAGACAATACCTACTTGACCTACAGCTACATTACTTCTAACAAGCCCACTGCTAATAATGCATGCAGTCAAGTCAGTGTCACAGATAGGTCAGAAACAAGCAGAGGAGGTGTGAACCATATAGATAAAGGATAAGAGAATGAAGGATAATGCAATACATTGGAGAGAACACAAGACAATGAACTCAAGATAAATGAAAGATACATTTATTTGGAAAGTGCACGCAAAGCAAAAAAAGCAATATGACTTAGAAAACAAGATGGAGAGAGAAGTATAAGAATTTGTATGATAAGTATGATCAAATCAGGAAAACGAATGATTAATGAGCAAATAAACAAAGAGAAAGTGGTAGTGTGTCTTTTTGAGAAGGTGTGATGAAAGGGAGGAAAGACAAACCTTCCGCTGGCGTAGGAGCAGGACAGAGTGTCTAGGGAGTCAAACCAAGCAAGAGAGAAACAGCAGAGACATGACCAGCAGCTCAACGCCTATTAAACACCAGTAACATGTCAGCTCCTACATCTTAGCCTATAAATGAAGTTTGCATGCAGTTTTCTGGTCAGTTCTGAAAGATTTGTGCAGTTGATTTGCCCTTTGTGGCGTCCCCAAGCATCAGTGCATGACCAATCTCCTGCTGACCAGCCAAACGACCGGAAGGAATGAATCAAATGAATGTTTTCTAATGTGAGTGTCAAGAGACGCTCTGGTGTAGAAGAGACCTCTCTGTACAGGACAGTTTAGCTGTAAGACTGACTACATTAGCTAATACTGACTTGTTAACCAGCTGTTCTGTAATTACATCCTGTATTCCATGACTGGGCTGTTTGTATTCCACTGATATTACTTATTACAGACATTTTAAACATAGGCAAAATATCCCTATGAGCATATTTCAAATGAATATCTTAGTAAACATACTTTTAAAAAACAGTATTTCATCTGTCAGTACAAATGCACTAGATATTGAAATGTGATCGGTTAAATATTATATTTGCTATAATGTGTGGGTCTGTTTGACAAATGCATGCTTGAATTGTCCGTTTTCCACGAGTCATCCCTGATAGGTTATGAAAGTACACTGTAGACGCACTCAGCCTTGATACCTGAACACATTCATTCCTATGAAATAGCTGGAATTTTCCAGATGGAAGTTGCATCATTCAAATTTCCTGAAGATCACAGAAATGAGAAAAATAATCTCTAGCATTCTGGTACTTTCAGATTTATTATTCAATTGAGAACCAACTATTGTCAGGAAAGAAAGCTGAGATGTTGTCTAAGATGGATTATGACACTTTAGAATGGTTGGACGTTTTTTTTTTTGTTTTTTTTGCTCTGGCTGGGGAACATGACAATATGATATAAGATCAATATTGTGATGTATGATGGCATCATTTCTGAGATATCACCTAGACTGTGATATTAATCATGATATTTAAAAAAAATCTTGTTGTTTTTTGGAATAATAACAACCTAAAAGTAAATTAATACAACTTAAATGTTCACATGTAAGGTTTTTAGATATTAAATACAAGCATCAACAAAATCAGTTTGACCAGATATTCATATGTCCCTCTGTTTTGCTGCTGCATGTTGTGTATTGTATATAAATGTCTTCATGGATTGTGATATGATTTTCCAGCTCCTCAATCATGGAATCACAACAAACCAGTACAGAAAGAGTTACCTAAAGAATCGTTCTTTAAATCTACGTAGTCCATCGCTATGTGTTCTTTGCTCAACCTTGATATTTTACATGTGGGCCAATGCAAAGTGGCCACAAGGTGGCAGTATAACAGCCAACACTTTCAAGTGTAGAAGAAGGTTAAGTATTCTCTGAATAACAAATTGTTGTTGTTGTTTTTTAAATCATTTTAAATCAATCAGGTCATAGCTGAGAAAGCAAGTGCAAACCCCACAAAAAAAAGTTAATTTTAAGCTAAGCTAATTTTCTCCAAAGCCAAGCAGGCAGGTCTCTTGCTAAAATTGCATTAACAAATAAATTTGCTCTTAGTATTGATTGTAATCTACATAGTTAAATTGTTAAGTGGAAGAATCAGAGACAAGGCAGAACTCGATTGTAATAGCGTTATCATGGTTAAAGTCTCCACTTTGTCTCCTTAAAAAGAGGATAGAAAAGCACTTGCCAAATCATTTGGAGATCAGAAACTCGAATCGTGATGCTGCCACAGTAGTCCATGACTGGGAGCTCAGGAAAGTAGTGTCAGGGCTCTCAGAGTGGGAGATGTGGCACACTCTCATCAATCACACAGACACAAGCCAATCACTGGTGTATGCATGTGGAAGTGGGTGGATAGCGATTTACGCCACACCTTAACACTGCAGGAGCAGCAGCTCGTGAAGATGAATTCAGCTGGCTTCACGTGAATGCCTTCACCCTCCCTGCCTGGTAGCTCTTGTACGAAAGGGGAGACATGCTTAATGGGGAGAAACTTGTCATGACTTAATTAGGGAGAAAATCTGGGAGAATAAAAAAATAATCAAAATAAATAAATAAAAGCCTAGCGTGAACACACGTTCATAATCTTATTAAATATTTAAAATCTAAATAGATGCTAGCCTACTGCTAGCCTACAGCTAGTGACTACATTAGCTGTTAGTATTTGAGGTATCAGATCTAAAAGTTTTCCTTAATGAGTCTGCTTAGAAGCTTTATTAAGCCAACGTTTGACCATGTCCGACTCTGCTGGAGCCGTCTACTGTGTGCTCGAAGCTAAGTTAGCTCTGGTACTGAGTGACTGGCTTTTAACAAACAGCCCACACAAATACATCTCGCCTTGCACCTAGCTGTAAATGTATGCACAGCAGGAGTTTATAAATTCATCCTGGCACTAAGATCGGCTGGGTAATAGATGATGAAGTCCCGTGAAAAGGTCATCGTTAAATGTCAGCACTCTGTCTCAATGGCTTTCCGGTTTCTGTCACAGTGCAGCCATGGAGAGAGTGTTCTACCGATCAGCTTTCAGACAGGAGCAGAGAGAGACAGTCTGCTAGCATACCCTGCCTAGTGCCTGCTACCCCCAACCCTGACATCTTCTGCCCTGCCATACCACAATAAGAGGGTGGCAGATTGTAAGCTACATTCTAATGGAGATGCTGTGCATATCTGAAGTCCATTCCCGAGTGAAAAAGAGTTAGCATTAACTGAGATATTCATTTCTCATGAGAGTCTCATTTAATGCTTACGGCGTTCTCTGAACAAGGCTGCTGCATTTCACACTCTTAAAAGTAAAAGAGATGCAAAGTGCAAGTGAGGGTTTTTTTGCAGGCTTAGTTGCTTTAGCAGGGCACTAATCAGAATCAGACACGTCTGATTGAGTGGAGAGGCATGACTGATTGGCTCACGCTCTGTCGACTGAGCGCCGGCAGACCCAGCGCACAGCCACTTTTACGCCTGTCTACGAATTACACCAAGCTGGATGGCTGGCTGCTCAAGAGCAGGTGTCGGTGAAGTGCACTCGAGTGTGTGCTTCTTGTGTGTGTGTGAGAAAGTGTATAAAAGTGTGTGTATGTGTGTGTAAGTACGAGTGTGTGTAGAACAGAAATAATGTGTCTGTGTGTGTGTGTGTGTGTGCTGAAACCGTCTGAATAACGGGGCCACATCAAACTGGCACTCAGACCCCACTTTCTGACAGCCAATTAGACAAGGCCATCACATCCTGCCGTGGTAAAGGCCAGTCGCTGCAGTAAAGGCCAGTGAGGAGAGCACTAGCAGCTCCCACCTTCCCTCTGTTTATTTATTTAAGCATCCCCGCATCAAACAGACAAAGTCAAATTGATTGATTAAGCTATCTGGCCACTGGATCGATAGCCGTAGTTGGAGGAGGACAGCCAAGAAAGTGCTAAATGTGCAGCCTCAGTAATTCTGGTCAGTCTGGATCAAAGACGCATCAAGGAAGCCAGTTATGGCAAGGAGTGATTAAGTGTGGATGAACTCAGTAAAAACCATGAGAAATGAAGATGCTCAGTCACACAGACTGTGTTTAATGGGAATCTGTGGGGTTAGGAAAACACTCCATCTACAGCAGATTACAGAATACTGAAAAAGCAGAGCTCAAGTCTAATCTGTGACCTATGACCAGCTTCACCAGCACAAAACACATAACGCCACAGTCACATTAGAAATGTAAACTGTGCATCTCCTTTATAAACAGACGAGAATGAGTAAAACATTGCTTTTGCCTGGTCCATAAATGCACACCTACTTTTCTAAATCAGTTTAGGCGTGATAAAGCAAGACATAACGCTTATATGGTTTCTGTCTCTCTGAATTGGCTATAAACATTAAAGACACAATGTAGATGGGACCACACACACACACACCCATACACACACATGCACAAAGACACACACAAACACAGACACATACAGAGACAAAGACACACATTCACACACACACACATCTTCAGAACAATTAAATATAGCCAGTCCACATACTGGATTGGTTTTGGACAGTGGGAGGAAACTAGAGATCCTAAAGGAAACCTATGTGGAGAGGGTGAGAGGATCGGAGGTTGAGCTCAGGATCCAACCAGGGACAAAGGAGTGGTGAGGTGGTAATTCTATTCACTATGCTACCTAAATAATTTATCACCATAAGGAAACATTTTATATAAAACTGATGCCTGCATACTGCTAAAAATAGCAAGTTCCTTAGATCTGATTCTGCTCTGAAACAGAACAGGTGTGAAGTCATGTGAAAATGATTCCCCCTGCAGCACTAATCACAGCAAATTCAGTTTAAATAACTGTTACTTCACTTTAGAAATCATGCTGATGCAACACTAATGTGACTGGGCCTTAAGGCAAAACTGGTCTCAGGTCAGATGCTAGAAGCTGAACTCTACTAAACACACCTAATGTAGGTTAGAAGATGAGGCGGATAAAGCAAATCTGTTCTCTTAACTCCAAAATCCTGGTGCTTGTATCTAAATAAATTGTGTGTGTGCGTGTGTATGTGCGCGTGTGTGTGAGAGGACAGAGGCGGCTAGAGTTAAGAGCAGCATGGAGAGAGCGGCCAGCACACAGATATATGGCCAGAATGTTTACCTGGCCCTGTGTGGTGCGGATATGCTGCGTAGCCGCCTCTTCCACGGGCCCCCCTACCTGAACCACGTGCTGCTGCCACCGCTGCTGCCGCCATCGGACCGTATGCCGCCGCAGGAAAGCCTGCAGGATGACAAGTGAGACAAGTTAACGAAGTTTGGAGATGAAGAAGAAAAGAAAAAGGAGTGCTAAGCTGAGCTATATGAATGTCTGTCTGTATGTATATATATATACTGTATATATACACAGTGAAGACAAATAGCGTAAGTGTAATCCAGATATACCTCCTCAGTACTTTGTCACGAACTCTATCTTGTTCCAGAATGATTTGCTGCCAGTGGGTATTGTCGATCCTGTCTCAGGAGCTGCGTTTAATATATTCAGCAAGCTACAGTGACGCTAGTGCATTTCTGCATGAATAGCCATGTCTTCATTCTGTGCTTATCTCCTGAGAGCACACCCCAGCAAGGCCACAAACGCAGATGAGCCTTTTAGATATGATGGCTTGCTTATATGGCCATTTTACTGCAACACATTATTTTTAAAAGCTTTCCAATCTGGTTAAATGCATGAAACCAGTGTGACTCTTTAAGGCGTTAAGAGAGGAAAGCGTGCAGCACAGAGAGTTAAGTGCCAGATCTATAATCTAACTATAGTGATGTACGTGAACATCTTTCTGCAAAATCAATACTATGTTCAACAAACTGTTACAACATTCACTACCGCTTTGTCCAAGCCTTTTGCATGTGTATCGTTTTCCACTGGCTGTGTAGCTCTAAAGGAATTATGAAACGCTGGTCCGGTGATTATTTAATACTCTAAATCAAGGCAGTAAGACGGTATTATTTATAGAAGTGCAATTACGCTCTCTACAGCTCGCCGCAGAACCTTGTCGTAACAGAAGCGGAGGAGAGAAAGAGCAGCAGATGCTTTTGGGCTTCTAACAGCCACTTGTGTTACTAAACACCAAAGAAATCTGTCCAGAGCACAACCGTACAAGGCTGAAGTCTGAGCATGACCAGCACTGGCAGCACAGCAGTGATATGCAGACGGCTAAACAGTCAAAACCCTTTGTAGTCCACTTAAGTCATTTATCTCTCTGGCACTGCTCATGTCAGGGTGGGGTAATGCAAGTGAGACAGAGAGTCGTAAAGCAAAGCAGGCAAATCTTTCTTTGTCGCTGGTAGTGGTGGTTTATGCTTTGGAACTCAATCAGTCAGGGGGATAATTTGGTCTCCAGGCTGTGTGAATAGCAGCTATAGCTGTGGTGGGCCTGGGGTGCTGAGCAGAAGGGTGATTTGTGAGGAGGCCCAGTAAGACTGGCTCCATCCCCTCCTTGTTTTACTGTCTCTCTCTGCTGTTATTAGCAGATTAGGCATCTGGGATAAATTGCTTACTTCCAAGTGCTGTTTAATTCACTTCAGGCATCTACGATGTACAGGAAAAGAACAGGTACGTACGTACATATGGACTAAATCTGAAGAGCGCATGAAGAACATTAATGGCATGTGTGGGTGCATGTAATAGTGTTTCTCCACCAAACACCATGACACAACAACTCCTAACCTACTGTATGTCACGTTCCCGTTACATAACACCACACATAAAACACACTCACTCACTCATTTTCTACCGCTTATCCGAACTATCTCAGGCGTCATCGGGCATCAAGGCAGGATACACCCTGGACGGAGTGCCAACCCATCGCACACACACACACACTCTCATTCACTCACACACACACTACGGGCAATTTTCCAGAGATTCCAATCAACCTACTATGCATGTCTTTGGACCGGGGGAGGAAACCGGAGTACCCGGAGGAAACCCCCGAGGCACGGGGAGAACATGCAAACTCCACACACACAAGGCGGAGGCGGGAATCGAACCCCCAACCCTGGAAGTGTGAGGCGGAGGTGTGAGGTGAACATGCTAACCACTAAGCCACCGTGCCCCCCCACATAAAACACAAACAGACAAATACTACTGAATATAATTACAAATAACACCAGGAATTATTGAGCTCAAGCAAAAGATAGCAAGTTTGTTTTAGCACTCGAGTGTGCCGATACTTTAATCTTTAGTGGAAATGTGGAGAAGTCAGAGTAACTTCACCAGACGACGTTAAGATTAGAGATCTGCCTAATTTTAATATTCAAATATCTGTAAGAGTTAATGAACAGATATTCAGTGAAGCGCTGGGAGAGGAAAAAAACATATTTAATGTGGCGTAATCAAGTATCATTTTTCCACTGCAATTAAACATTCCTCCTGTCGGGGTGGTGCACGTGTTTATGAGTGCAACAGACGTAATATAGTGAAATAATGAACGCAAATATTAAACGCACAGCAAAAGTGTGAGTTGAGGTAACAGCTCTCTGGCACTGCATGTCATGAAAGTTCTACTTGCTACCCAGTTTAGGGGTTAAATTCACATTGGGGTAACAAACTTGTCACACCGGGAGGAGGAAAACAGACCCATATGCAGGATAGCTTCAAATAAATAGGTTTAATAAATAATAAACACAGAACAGGAACACAGACGAACTAGACTGGACAAAGGACGAGGGTACACTGACGATGATTCCGCGCCACCATTGGCAACTATTAAATAGACATAAGGATTAATACATAGGGAACCGGTGTGCAAAGACGGGGAGGAGTAAACAAGGGCGGAGCAGACACGTGACAGGTAACATAAACAAAAGCACATGGCCAAAAGTCCGGGCTGAGTCCTAACAGAACTTCACATAATCACAAAGTAATGCAATAATAATAAAGTGTCAGTACAAGTATTTGGTTTAAATCAGTGAATGAAATGTGATCGAATGCCTCATGTGAAATCAGTGGTTAATAAGTTAAACTACTGATTAATAGGTCATAAGTTTAAAACCCAGGACTGCCAAGCTGCTATTGCTGGGCCCTTGAGCAAGGCCCTTAACCCTCAGCTGCTCAGGTATATAAACGAGATATCTATCTCGTCCTGTGAGCCTCATATGTGACTGTCCACTCCAACAAGCATCAGAGTAAAACTGCCTGCTCTCAAGACCCCTTTCAGTCCCAGTGCACACTTTGAACTTTCACACCATGACAGTGCAGCTCTTTGTGTTTTGTCAGACGCAGGTTTTTTTTTAACTTTTTCATATTTTTTTACTGACTTAACATGGAAATGCACAACAAATATCCAAATAGTGATTTCAGATTGTTTGATTAATTAATCAAATGATTCATTTGATGCCCTTAACTACTTAAAACACACACACACACCTTTTCTTGCAGAATCTCAAATAGTGTTTGACACTATGCACATAGGGCACTAGTTAGGGTGAACAGCACAATTATGTCACACATCTGTAGGAGGGGTCTAAAGAAAAATGGGGGGAAAATAGTGAAAAGTAAAAATCTAAGAGTCTGAGAGTCACCAGCCGCACCGGTGCTCAGCTGAATGGTACTGGATCAATAGTGAACTGTAGTATAGTGAATCTTTCCTTGTTAACTGTCATCGTTGTACTGTGTCATATACTAATATACTATGTATCGAGATGTACACTGTATCGAAAAAAGGGAAATTCACACACCTAAAGACACCATTTGTGATTTGGCCTACTGAAATAAAATCATCTTCTCTTCTTTCTGCTGCTCCTTATTCGAGGTCGCCACAGCGGATCACGTGGTCTGCATATTAGATATGGCGCAGGTTTTACGCCGGATGCCCTTCCTGATGCAACCCTCCCATTTTTATTCGGGCTTTAGACCGGTACTGAGAGTTAACTCTTCAGTGGCTGGGTGAGCTCCTTGCCCGGGAATCGAACCCCAGCCGTGGCAACAAGAGCACGGGATCCTGCCGTTGGACCACCTGGGGGCTGGTCTACTGAAATAAAATAATCTTCTAAAATAATGGATTGTACTTCTAATGTAAATAATGAGACAAAACCGTTGTGCTTACTGTTAAATCAGCCAGAAAGAACACACTTTACAAGAGAAAGAAAGCGACTGAAGAACCACACGTATTAATCACGGCAATTCGATGACGACTGCGTAACCAGTCAATAGCTTCCACTATTTTTAGCTTCAGCCTGGCTTTGATGGTACTTTATCTAATTCAACACAGCACAGAAACAGCAAAGGTACAGCATCGTTCGTGTGGAAACAGCACCAACATTTAAAATAGTTCATTTGCAAAGCTGATTCTAGCTGAACTGCAACATCTGGTGGAAAAGTGCTGTGTGATTTTTTTTTTTAACAAACTTGTGGATTCGAGACTGACTGACTGACCTCATGTCTGCTGCTCACAAGCCTTCTAGCAGAATAAACACAAAACAAATGTCATAATAATAATAATATCAGAAGACGCACGTGTATGATACGAGCTTTTAAAGAGACAAAAACCACTCAGGCACCTAAATCTGGCATGTTCAAACATTATAATTAAATATTATCATTTCAGTGAACAATGAAGGACAGTCATTCAAACTCTTTGTCAAAGTCATCATTAAAATATAAATATAATTATACGGCAGCACTCTAATTAAAACACACATCTTCAGCTACAGCAGCCTGTTCATGATTGAGAGCCAATAGACAATAAGCGGCTGACACTGGCAGATGGTTGGGTTCAGATAGAGAAATGAATTGTAATTAGCCTTGTCTCTTATGGGTTGCCTCCTATTCTTCAAAACAGACACCCCCAACACCCTGATATCAGTGGCTTTAATGACCTTTTATGTGGTGCTAATGCCTAATCAAAGCTGATTTTAGAGCAGGATTAGCAGTGAAACAGAACACTGGAGCTAACTAACCTGCTAAAGTGTTAAAGCTACATTCGTCGTCGTCTTGTATCATACATATTATATTTTTCTATGGTTATATAAATGTACAACATATACAATCGTCATATACAGATCTATATGGATCTAATATACAGATATAATATATCTGTAAAGAACTCAACTGCACCTTTGTATATTAATTAGATTTTTTACCCTTTGTCTATGTTTATATGTATACGCTATGTAAAGGAGAGCTCGTGTAACCACAACAAATTCCTTGTGTGTGAGCAAACGACTTTAAAACCTAAACTAAACCAGTACACCAAATAAACACAGACCAATATTGGCAAAACACGAGGTTTGCATAAGTATTTGCCCCCAACCCCCAACGTTTCCCCAACGTTTAATGTTACATCCTTATCTTGCATAGCTCTTGTTGGCCTCTGGGTGGCTTCTCTGACTCATGCCCCCTTTACTTAGTTACCCTAACTCCAAAATCCTCCTTGAGAGTGTGCCATAAATTTCTATTTAATACTTCCATTTAACCCAACCCTAAGTGATATTTCATTTTTCATATATTTGCACTAGACATGTTTTAAAAGCTCATTGGTCTTCATGATGCTAACTGTTTTGGTCTGTCTCTAATAAACACTTGGGTCTTTCATGAACAGGTCTATGTCTATTGAGATCAAAATACACTTTATTTGCACACAGATCAACCTTCATTTAATTACTCCTGATAGCAACTGGTTGTACCCAAACTAATTTAGGGGTTTCACAACAAGGGGGATGAATACTTCTGTAATCAGCATTGTTTCATGTTTTTTTTTTTGTTTTTTTTTTTACCTGTAGGCAATTTTCAAACTAAGCTGATTTCCTCCCACATATTATAGGGAACTGTCTGTAGATTCAGGAAATAATTTCAGTTCCAAGCACAGTTGTAAATTAATTTCAGGTTGTAACAGTAAAAAAAAAAATATATTTTTGGTTGTAACACTGAAAGCTTTAAATTAAGGCTGTAAGCTTCTTTTCTGCAGATTGACCAGATTACTCCAGATTACACTACACAGAGAAAAAGCCTGGCAGTTTCACACCAGCGGAATAAAGCCTTTGTTCACACTCGTGCCGTGTGTGCAAGTGTGATATTTATGGAAGCCCCTCACATGCAATATACTTTACACACTAACACATCCTTTTACCATTTAATCTCCTTAACAGAAATACTGTATGTGTAGAATGCACTATAACAGTAGCACATCATTTTTGTTTAGCTATTTAGTTAACAATTAGTTGCACAGTTATCGTGATTTAAGTCTAATTGTCTTTAGTTATTTGCTGTTCAGTAAAATAAATTGTAATTAGCCTTGCCAACTGCCATCAGAAGTGACCAAAGCACCACAAGTCCCCCGTAACACAAAAGCTAAATCTGGCTAATGAACATTTGCAATTTGCTGCTAATTTGTGCTTTAATTTACAGCCATTTACAGCCAGTCACAGGTGAAGCCAAAGGAGAAATTAATTTGGGAAACTATTATTGGATTATTAGTTCTTCATATTTTATTAATAAGTAGAATTATTTCCAGAATGAGAACTTAATTTGAGCCATTTGATTGACTGCATTAACAGAAGGATCTAAAGCACATTGTGTTGCTAAAAATAATAATTTTTGCTATCCGGTGATTAACCGTGTCAATTATACATATTTGGTAATGGCAGTTTTGTCTTACCTGCTAATATCGTATAGTGTATGCTTCTGGACATCGTTCTGATTTACTCTGAACTTTAGCTCGCTCGTTATGGAAGACACCGAAACTGCAAGACATCCAGTCCGCTTATAGTAACAGGACCTTTTTAAGATGCCTGGGGTATTATATCAGTGTAATAATACTGAATCTTATAAGTTCTTGTGAATGGTGTTGTCAAGAGTTAAAGTACTTCATCCAAGAAATAAAGGCAACAATCATGGTTATCATCAGCATGCTCTAAACAATGGAAATGCTATTCTTTACTAAATTTCTTTTTGAGGTGGTAAATCTGCTTACCGAAAGTAAATATCTCAAAGATGTGCATGAGATTACTAACATTGCTTGTTTAAGGTGCCACCTCTAACCCGGCTCTGTCATTGTGGCCTGCTCCTGAGCAAAAGAACAGCTGTTGGTTAAGATTCGAATGAATTTTGACATCCAGCGTGTTAAGCACCAGGGGTCAACTTCAGGAAAAAGAAGAAAGATTTTACAGTTACATAAGTTCTGCAGTTTCACTACTTTATAGAAATCTATAGAGACTTATTTATTTATTTATTTAAAGATCCGAAGTAAAACCAAACTCTGTCCTTCACTTCACTTTCTTTCATCATCAAAAGAATGACATTCATTTAGATGGAAAAGTAGTTAGCAAGCATTATCCTAGTCACCTGCACACCTGCTGGGAGAGTAATGATCACTCTTAAGCTTTCTTCTCCACAGTAAAGGCAAACATTGCATCTTGACATTCAGAGAGAACTCTCACTAGTGCCCTCTAGGCACAGAAGAAGAAAGCAGGACGGCTCATGCATGACCTTGACAATTTAGTCTCGCAGTCAGGCAAACACATTCCCCAAACCTGCTCGTCAGATGAAACAATTATACACAATTCATCCTAACACCAGATCACAACAGTAAGGACTATCTCAGAGGAGATGAACACAGCCTCTCTGGCTCATGCAACCAAGCGAGGGGGAGTTCAGTTAATTAGGAAAACAAGCTCCAGAGTTGTTCACACATTCAAAGAAGTACTTTTCCCAATTGGGAAACTTACTTTCAGCTTTGATAATGAAACACAAGTCAAACACTGATGTATTCAACATCCCAAGAGATCATGATACCTGAGCAGAAGTAGAACAGGTCTTACAGAAGGACAAACCTTTAAATCCCTCTCGTTACATAACCTGCATCCATGTGTGAATGCATTTACACTTTTATTGTGTTCAGGTGAACTTTCAGAACAGCACACTGGCGGTTTAGGGAACTGTTGTACATCCAAGATGAACAGAAAGTACAATGACAGGTAGCTTCAACCAGAACCATCTCTATGGAAAAAGACAGAGAAACCATTAGGGAATCTCCAGTAAAACCAAAGGAGAAAATCACCAAACACCAAAACTCTTTACTCTTTGTGACATGTACAGTAGCTACTGTCACATCTCAGGAAAGGATAAGGTTACAATTGAACTTTAGAAAAAACAAGGCAATATATAAGGTCACTTTCTGCTACAGGAGCCTCACTATACTCAAACGCTCATATACATAGACTCAAGTCGGCTTTATATCAGAATCTTAAAACCATTTCCATTCAATTGTACACACAGAGGTATGTGTTCAGTATAAAGACCTTTCCAGTCAAAACCAAAACAAAACCAAGTACGGACCTAATTTTAAAATGCAAAACAATACATTTTAGATGATGTTTTAAAGAATGAGTGTGAGAGCTGATGCTTTTAGGTGCTATAGATATTATATCCAATATATAATAATATCTAATAATATACAGTCATTAAGTCACAAGTAAGGTTACAGGCCACATCCTGTGCATGGTGCGATCATGTGACCTACTAATTAATGATCAAGTCCTTCCTACAACAAACAAAGTTCACAACAATCAATTCTCTGACAATACTGTAATGTATGTAGCAGACATGGAACTGTGTGTCACTGTAAATCATCTCTGTGATTTATACTGAGATCACTTATCCGGTGCAAATCGGTCATTAATGATATTCTCCATCAACATTACTTAAAAGACACATGTCCGGAAATCTTATCCTGTCTGAAAAGTAGTTTAACCGGAGTAAAGACATGAACGCATTATTGTCATTTTTATAGAGCCTGCCCTAGCAACCCACATAAAGCCCTAGCAACCCACATTAAGCTTTCCATCAGAAGCAACTCTCCTAGGACCTACACATCACATTATATTCAATCTCATGCTTTACATCACAATCAGAAAGCTACTTGATCCTTTACACACCACTGGGTTGAGTATTGTGTGTGCGTCACTGATGACAACATCTCTTTGCTCTGCTGTCATGTCATTCATGTCACAATGAAAATGTTTGTGCTACAAGTAATGTACAAATAAGTACTGCATGAAGTGCTTCATGTGCAAACTAGGAGGAAACAATCTAGGAATTCAGGCTTATGCTGTACTTCTGTTTCTTTACAGCCACTGTGAGTTCAGATCTGTAAAAGATACGTGAAGCTGAAATTTGTCACGTAATGTGCAAAATTGTGTGTCCAATATAATGCTGCTTAAATGCAATGAGGTGTACTGACAAACTGTTCACGATTCGGTTGAATGCAGTGTAAAAGAGTTTATTTTCTGCTTATAAGGTACGTGTGAATGATTTTTTACAGTCTCTATGTAAATGCTGCTGTTATTGGAGGTGTGAAGGCAGTTCATGTCGAATGTCTATAAAAGCACTTCTGACATGGTTATATTAGTCATGACTATCTCAAACATTCTGAAATACTGACATCATCCATCAGTCCACAGATTTTTAATGGCACAGGACACCTGGAGTCCATCCCAGGGTACAGGGTAGCAGGTGTGGGCATATCATACCTACAAAGCACAATCGCACACATGTACACACCCATTCACACCCTATGGGCAATTTAGAGGTGTAATAAGCGTACCATGAATGTCTTTGGACTTGGGGAGGAAACTGGAAAAAACCCTGAAGCACGAGGAAAACATGCCAACTCTGCACACGCAGGAATCGGACCACTAACCCTGGAGGAAACAGGATTCCGCTAATATAATACCTGTCTTTCAGCTGTATTTGATTTGCTCACACTAAGTTATATTCAGGTTTAGTAAATCAGATGCTAAATGAAACAGCATGGAACCAAAATCCTCATTAAAGAGACAGAATCTTTCCATCGTTGCTCCATTTACAATTTATTTCCTCATCAACATCATCAGCACTCATCATGCTATTGCCAGTGTAGCTAGCTGTAGGTCAAGCAATCCCAAATGATGCCCCTCTTCCTCCATGTTCCTGAGCTAGGCTTCAGAGCCATCTGAGGACTATGTCAAGTAGACACCTGTGCAGTGGATCTAGCAAGCCCTAGGAAGAGATTAACTTCGTAGAATTGGGATTAATTAAGTGGGTTAATTAATAGACTATGCCAGCTCATTGTTTTGCATTTGCAGTGAAAGACACCACTCGGGAGAGACTTGGCAGCATCCAATCAATTTCATGGGGCTTTTATTACTGAAGAGATAAAGCCAATATTTAGCTTTCCATTTTTCTCTGTTTTTTCCAGCCGGTTTGCCCTGTCAGTGGATGTGCATGGGCAGGCTGCTGTGGCCTGGAGAGAGAACAAGGACACATCTGTTCCACCCTGCAGCCCTGGAGGGGAAGCCGTCCTGCTCTGCCCTCTCTCTTTCTGTCTCTGTCTCTCTCTCTCTCTTAGCATGAAATGGCATTTTATCAGGTAAACCTATGTTGTAAGTCTTTTGCATTGTGCTTCTGGGTGACTAAATTCACATATTAATTAAGACTGATCAAATTACTCAACACATCTCGAGCTTTATTGTCATTCTTCCACATACACAGTATACAAAAGAAGGAAATGCCATTACTTCGTACCAAGCTGCATCGGTAGTGACACAACAAGCAACACACAACAACGGTAAACAATAAACACAAATCGACATTAAAAAATGTAAGCGTCATCGAGCTGTGGTGTGTTAAGTATGAGGTAGGTGTGAAGTATGAGGTCAAAATGTAAGTAATGTAAAAGAAAAACTAGATTAAAGTGCAAGTGCACAGTCAGTTGTGACTGTGTGCAAATGTGTGCCATAGTAACAGTTACATGACCCTTGTGTATTTTAGTAGTGGCTGAGTACAGATGTGTGTTGGTGTCCACTGAGTGACCATTAATGTCCATAGCGCACAATTTAAGCAGGTGGAAGCATTGTGATGATGATAAATGTTTACTTGCATAGATACTTTTCCATACAGCTTTAGCGATCTGCTGTGCTTTGTAGCTTTTTGTGATGAATTTAAAAGCTTAAATGAATTTAAACATAAAGTAGTACAATAAATAAGGCTGGGTGAGGGAGAAAGTGAAGTGGCAGCAGATGGGTTTAGAAATAGTGCAATCTTAAGTGCAAACACATGGAGAATTCTATTCGTATCACTGATACTGTTAATGATTCTTGTATGGAAATGAATTGTTGTAACAGTCATTTCCCCCATTTTTTTGGAACGTTTCCATTATTTCTGATCCTAGTATTCACTATTCATTATTCAGTGAATTTTTGGCAATAACCAATTGATTATTTATTTAAACTACCTGTAGTTGAGATTCTGTTGTTCATTATGTTTATACTGCATCACTTAAAAATATAACATAATATTATATACAGAACGAGTGTGTCTCTTGTTTTTTTTGCCTACACCTGGCAGGACATGACATCCTTGTCCTTCAGGCATAATTATCAACAAAATTTGTAAAGAAAAAATTCTAAAAAAAATAAAAATGGGTATATGGTTTTTTATAATGAAACTGTTCTATTACTGCTGTAGCCATCTTCTGCTAGGGACAATTTGTCATCCCTGGTGTACTCCATCTTGTAACATTGACCAGAAATGATTTGGGGTGTGAAACATTTTCAGTATAGAAGAGACAATAATATGGTACTGTATCAGGCACAGCAATGTTACTGGGGGTTTTAAACATTGTGTATTCGTAGACACGTCTAACCAACCGGTTATTCCCATGCAATTTTTGTCAAATCTGCTGATTGGTCGGTGGCCGTTTCTTAACCAAGCACTGAGAATGAGGTATTAAAAACACCCAATAAAGCAGATGTTGCTGATACACTCACACCAGCATAACCTCCACTACGTTCCACGTCTGCGTCAGTGACACTTGTGTATGAAAAGGCTCGGCCTCAGGGTAGTCCGATTCCATTACTGAGTAGGGCGGATGCAGGATAACAGAATGTACACAGCACAGTCATTAATCTGATACATATTAAGTGTGTATTATTCCTTAACCTGCAATGGTTTAACATTCATACCTAGGTTGTGCAAAATATCTGAAGAATGGCTCGGTAAATATCAATTATACATCATTTAAACACTAAAAAAAAAAAAACCAATGCTGTGAACTACAGTCTAATCTATTTCAGGAACACTCAGGAAAAGCTTTACTGGTCGACTCATCCATTATGAAAGCCACTAGGAGAGGGATGGATTTAAAAAAAAAAAGAAAGGCTAGCTCTAAAGAGAATGAAGGCGGTTAATATAAAGGGAGGCAGCACAATCTTAACAAACCATCTTTTCATCCAGCAAAAGAGAGGTGAGTCATTCCTCTCCAGCAGAAGCCCTTGACTTGGATTGCTTTCAAGCAGGCCTTTCTGCCAAGCTATCAAAAACAAAAAGCTGCACCTGGGTGATGAGGATCTCCAATCCAAGAATGCAACAGTGCCATTCGTGTGCAGCGAACACGGCCATGTCAGAGCCTCGTGTCTACATCTCCACCTAATAAGCGTGCTTATAGTGAAAGCAACACTGAACATGCCACTACGCTGCCCATCACATCTCGGCAGGCTTCAGCTCTGGGAATTACATGCGTGAGCACAGTGAGTTAATGATGACTGCAGGGGTTCGACTCCGCTGAGAACATTGGTCTGAATTCAACAGTCTGACGTCAATCATGTAGCTTGTGTGGTTAGATCAATCACACATCCGCTCAAGTAATTCACACACTTCCACAAGGAAGTGGACATTTTCAGAAAAGCTCCACAGGAAATGTAGAGTCTTTGGATGATGAAAAGTATGAATCTACAATACACTTCTCAACAAGATGTAGTCTCAATCAGTACTATCAGTTTAGTCAGGCAGGTTCTCAAAGCAAAAAAAAAAATCTGCCATATATCAGCATCACGACTGCAGGGTCTGATTAACAGCGCATTTCATAGATCAGTGTTTCAGGATGCATAAAGCCAAGAACACTGACAAGAACTCATAGGTGTATCCATCATCCCATGTGTACAACAGACTCTACACTACACTCTATACTCTACCTCAGAGAGCTGCACTATACTGTGCCATATAAACTGTAGGTACTGATCATTAAGAGGATTTACTGTGAAGAAAAAAAAAAGAAAGAATTACGCGCTTAGGTACCACTTAGGATTTACCTAAGAGACCTTTTGGGTATTTAATGAGATCAACATTGTGCACAAGCAGAATTTATGTAAGGATGGATAGTTCACATCCAAGTGCAAGGTTATATGTGAAGAGGAAAACGCTGTGGGTGCTTTATGAGAGCCTAGAAAACTATTCGTTACAAAGCAGGAAATGTTCAGGAATGTCTAGTCCTACCTACGCTGCTAGAGAGTGGCATATTGGCATAGTGAAGTTGGCATAGTGTCAGTCAGAATTCTCAGCGAGCACAGATGTCCATGGGTGTCTATTATTAGGTTGAAATAACATGGTTCACGATGGGATATTCGATATTCTTTGATAAATTTACATGATTTTTTTCACACAATAAATTTCAGTGATGCCTCAAGTCACATTAAAGAGAAATTAAACATGGTGGAGAAAACAAACAGGCAGCAAAACATAGCTCACTAACTCAAATTTACTCATAACAGTAGGATAGTGGTGTAGCTTTAGAAATTTCTTTCTTTGAGCAGTGAGATCCGCCGAGTTCAGTCAGTGACGTAAAGTCAACATGGCTGCCCACAGCATCAGCAGTAAACACCCCTGACTGAGTGATACTGTATATAACACTAGGTCTAAAGTACTTGCTTTAGATCTATAAACATAGACATATTCATTTAATTTTATACCACTGAATACACAATCTATGTCTGTAAAGGTAAATATACATCAATGATCAGAGTGAGTTAAGATAAATGTTGCTTAGAAAAAACAAACATGAAGGTGTCTATGTATTCTTTTCTACTTTGTAGTTTGAATGCACATCACGCTGACTTCGTACTTCAGAGGTAAGTCGAACGCAGCTTTATTCTCGTTGTATCTCTATCAGCATGCAGTCGAATGGTCTTGTGTTTAACCTAGAAAACCTCTAAACAAAAGTGAGAATAGACCAATGTCTATGTCAGTGAAAATGTTAAATTATTTTACTTTATTACTAAAGAATCAACTTAATGACAAAATAAATATCAGGTGCCACTGACAATGACATGTTAAAAATTAAAAAAATGCATGTAGTTTAGGGTGAATATACTGTGCTGTAATGCTGTAGGACAAATCCTCAGTCCCCACTTCAGACTGAACTTGTATTTTAATGACAAATAACACCAGAAAACAAATCCATGCCTTTTCCACATGTCTTCCATGTAGATGTGGACTGAGGTGCAATGTTGTGATGCAAATAAATACAGAACAGACACGAGCATTCTCCCCAGGCAGCCTCGTGTCCCATTTTACTCGATGTCACCTCCTTGACTACAGCAATTACCAGACAGATGAGTAGCATCTCTCTGGCTGAGAGACATGAGGATTAACCTAGAGGGCAGGGGAAAGTCATCCCTCCTTCATCCCACTATCTAAGGGAGCTCATTTAAGGAGACTGGACTTGTCCTTGGTGGGGAAATTGAGAAAGCCAAAGGCAAATTTGGCTTCAAAGCAGTAAGACAAGCAGGAAACAAATGCTGGTAACACTACGCATGTTAAAACAATCTTATGAAAACGTGGATAAGAATGAGAGATTCTAGAAGAAAAAAAAAAACAGTTTAGGGCAGAAACTGGCATTCCCAGATACCTTTATTTTACAATATATCTAAAACCAAAAAAAAAATGCACTACTACTACTACTACTAATAATAATAATTATTATTATTATTATAATAAATATTGCTGTTGGTTACAGTATATTTTACAGTATATTATATGCAAACAGAGAAACTTTTAAATGACAATTTAGTTCTTTTTCATTATTACTCTTGACATACATTATTTGACCATTTTATAGCACGGAATCTGCTGTGCTTCAGATGGTAATTAAAGCTGCACTAGTGTCGCTCGCTTGGGGTCTTGTTTATGAGTAAGCATAAACTCGAGGGTGTAAAGGTATAGGTACATCAGCCAGGAAGCTCCAGAGACTCATCTCCATGACACCAATTCCTCAGTGACCTGCGCTCCTGTTTGTTCTCTGTCCTCAGATAATTATACAACAGCTGCTTGTGAGCATTTAAAGAAAGCCTGAATTGGTCAGCAGGAGTTCTTTCTGGATGTATTTGTGTGTTTGTGAATGCACTGTATCCTTGAGTGCCTTCGTCGAGTACAGCGATGTGGCCTGAGCTTTGAACGTGTAATATGCTGAACGTGTTTACTGCATGCCTACTGCTTTATATCCAGCCTTTAGTTTAGTTCAGAAGGACATGATGATGTGGCACAGCTGCTGCTGAAACCACTGTTCTCCTCATTGCTTTCTTTCTCTCTCTCTACACTGAATCTATGAATGAAAGCTCTTCCTATTTCTTTCCGAGACGTAACACTTTTCCTGCAGCCACCGTTTGATACTATCTGCGTCCAGCAGTGAAAGACTCGTATCATAACCTGTTTCAACAAGAAACAAACCACCGACATCCACTATCTCCATTTCCTTCTTTTCCACAGAAATGTTGAAAGCTGCGGGTTTATTTATTTGTTTGTGTTCCAATTTCCTTCGAGCCCCAGCGTGTTATCTGTCCAGCAGGTTAGTGAGGACTGGGGGGTTATGTGGGGTGGTGAAGGTGTGCAGACAGGGGCCTGTCTCAGACAGCCTCTCTGTTTGCATAACTGATTGGGCCCTAATCAAAAGTGAAGCACCAATTCCAGCTCTCCCTCCCATTCTCCACAAAAAGGAAAGTGAGAAGAAATGGAGGAGTGGAAGCTAAAAGACAGGGTTATTATACACCTCTAAGCGTGCTTGGGCTTGGAAAGGCTGTGACCTTGACTACGCTCAATCCTTCAGCTCTCATCAGCACGGGCCGTGTCCAACGGCACAAATCAAGGCCGAACAGAGACGAGACAATTCGGTCTGCACAAATAGAGAGAAACGGCCTTGTAATGTGGGTCAAATCAAAGCCTACGCTTGAAGAAGGCGAGGCTTTATTGTATGGGTAAGATAAAATAAAGATACAGTTATTAAATAGGGAACAGATAGCTGCATTTTCTGTCACCAGCTGCTGCATTCGCTTTACCTGGCACATCCAGCAGGCAATAACCTTCTTTATTATATTCTACAAACGCTGTTAGTATGTCCTCATCAGGAGGACGTGGCACGACGCCGTTTCAATAATTTCATAAAACAAGCATGAAAGGTTATTTTCATGATCACACAGTTTCGTACTGATTAACGCCGGAAGACAGCGGAGGAGACCTAAAGGCTAACACAACAAAATGATCTGAGGTTATTCGTACAGGGTAAGACTGCACACACTTCACACACACAAACAGTACTTTTTTTTCCTGTGACCTGTTAGAAATGCAGTCACCTGTGGAGATTAGAAGGAGTGCCTTGGAAAATATTACCTTCCCTCTATTCAACAGTCAATTTGAACCAGTGCTGCAGCTGAGCTTCTGGTAAATCCCCAGGTGCTACAAGTTGTGTGGAAAAAGCTCATTCACCCTACAAGTTTAACACCAAGGTCATTGACAATATGTGAAATGGAAGAGATGGAAGGCTTCATTCTGAGTGGCACTGGGAAAGATAATTTTACAAGGAAAGCCACAGGATTAAAGGAAAGTGAAAAGGATCCCTTTACAAGGTAGGAAAACGCAGGTGACGCTGAAGTAGTAACTCTTTGGTGAGTCGTCGGCATAAACTAAAGTCAGAGCTGAAAAGCAGGACTGTACAACTGAGTCTTAATTGACACCTCCATGAGGTCGATATCTCCTATAAAAATACACATATTCAATGCACCTAGATCAGAAACATTTAGTGGAACATGACTCCAGAGGAACATAACTTCTGAGCATGACAGTAATGATTTTTTCGACAGACATGGGTATTAGGAGTTGCTTCTGAGAAAGAAAAACTCCAGCCTGCTGACAGAAGACACAAAAGCTAGGCTAATGCTAACTGAAAGAGAGAGCAAGAGAGAGAGTTAGAGTAAGAGAGAGAGAAAGAGGCAGGCCTTCCTCCACATTTTAATCCCCAACTCCAGGCTTAGTCACAGCAGAGCTTTCTCAAGTGCCTGCCAATTCATGCTTGCTCATTATCCCTTCCCTCCCTCATTTATCTATCCGGCACAGCTCGGGAACAATCTGTCTCTCCACCAAGTCCTTTTAAGACACTTGTTTGAGGTTTATTTGCACCCTGGCATCAAAGTAGCCCAGCCGTGCGCTTTAAACAGCACCAATCAGCTATCTTTACACAGCCATGGTAGTATATGCATTTCATCTTTTGAAGTTGTCCATAAGGTCCTTTCAGCTACAAGATGCCTGTCTGTATAAATATATAAACGCTTTTAAATGGTTTACTTTCCTTTTTTCTTTTATATACCGAGTGATAAGGACAAAACGCGGTTATTATTATCTGATTTCGTATCAGAGCATTTTAAATGGTGAGTTGGTTTCGATGCAGGAATGGGCAAACAGAAGCAAACGCATCATGCAAAAAGCACCTCACCGTCACAGCGGCTTAATAACTTCCTGGTCTGGGAATGTGGTTGTGACGTTTATGGGATACAGACTTTTTTTTCATCATGATTTTAATTCATTGTTCCGAGATGCTGAAATAATAACATTAATGCCAAAATTTCTGTTCTGTCAATGCAAAGAAAATGTGTCCAGGGTTAGAAGGATAAGCTGACCAAGCACTCATCTGCTGTTTATATCATCCAGAGCAATGTACAAAGTGCTTTGAAGTCTCCATCAATGAATACATTAACACTGGTTCACTAGGTTACAGACTTAAAATATCATTAACCTAAAACTCTGTTCAGGATTGTTTTCTTTTTAAATATATACATAAAACAAACAGGGAAAATAAGTGCTAGTTTAAGTGTTTGAGGAAGTGGTAGGTCTTCATTCTCGTTTGAAGATAGCCAGTGACTCAGCTGTTCAGACATCTAGGGGAAGTTCAATCTACCACCTTGGTGCCAGAACAGAAAAGAGTCTTGCTGTATATCTACCTCTTACCCTGAGAGATGGAGGGGGCAGTCGAGCAGTTCTGATAGAATTATGTTGTTCATAATGTAATCTAAGTAATATTAAGTCTTTGAGATGTCTCAGGTTATCGCTGTTAATACTGTGGCCAAAAAATGGAACCTTTTTTGAGGCTGTCCGAGTTCAACATTTCTATAGTGGTGGTTATAGGCACATATGAAAGGAGACACTCGGGGCTTTAAGAATTTGTACTTTTTTTTTTAAGTATTTCTGTTTTTACCCAGCATACTAGAGACAATATATTTATATACAAGTTCCATAAAAATATATGTTTATATCTTCACACTAAATGGTGATATCAAACCCGGTTTTACTCTCTGAGATGCCCCAAAGTTTATTTCTAAGCATCTAAAATTTGAGGGTGTTATCTTCAACCACTAAAATTCTGTCTAAGGTAAAAGCACCTCACACTGAATATACTGTACGTATCACACGTATCCTGACTAATTTTATCAGTATTGAGGCGATAAAATAATTCATTTGTTTTGTCCGATAAGCCGATTTCAGATCTGCTCTAGTAAAAGGGTTAAAGAAATACTATTGATTATACCAGTGTCATATTTATGTATTTAACATTTGCCTCAAATGGTACTTGTGAGTTTATTCACAATCGTGTGTAACAGTTGCATCTCTGTTCTGTGACCTCACACTGCATCAGCGTGTCACTGCTCAATTTCACGACTATCCTAATAGGATGTAAATATCTAATAACTCCTCACTACATATGCATATCTCCACTTTGTTTTATTTGGTTTTGGTTCATGAGCAACAGTTCACATTAAGAATAGCAGGCACAGAGTCAGTAGATAACTGATAAAGCTTTATGGCAACATGCCATAATCAATTGTATTGTATTTGGTAGGTCTGCGTCTCAAACTGTCTATCGAGGAGCGGTTCTTTTCTTAAGGAAATTCATTACACACATAATAAGGTTACTTAATCACATCAGTTCAGCCAGCATTGCTACAAAGATTTGCCAAGATTAGTTACTACAAATTAGGACAATACCTTCTACCATGTATAGGTTCAGCATGCTTTGTATTCATATCGTTTTATGTGACCTGCTATAAGCAAAAAAGCAGTGTTGTGTGTGTGCGTGTTTGTGTGTGTGTCTGAAATCACCACATAAATGTTTTACAGTTTTATAGGATCAGAGTTTGGGTCGGCGTATATCTTTATGTATATGTTCAGCATGGGGTTCTGTGGGGGGCAAAAGCATGTGTGTGTGTGTGTGTGTGTGTGTGTGTGTGTGTGTGTGTGTGTGTGTGTGTGTGTTTACTGACCAGCAGGGAAGCCATTACTAGAAAACAGCAGGAGAGAGAAGCTACATACAGAGCTTAACAAGAAAGAACTTACCAGGGAATTGGTAGCTGTAGCTCGGGGCGAAGCCAGTGTATCCACGGCCGTACGTTGCTACAATGTTTGGGTAACCTGATGAGACAGAAGAAAAATCAAGTACTGTGATAAACTGTCTAGACCGTCCAATGAACTACTATTACACAGTACAGAAATCCAAACACACACACACACAATACAATTGCACTTGCTCATCCACCCATACACACACATTCTCACTTTTTGATTCCCCCCTCCACAAACACCTTCCAAATAGGTGCTAGATAACAGATTAGCAAGATGGGGAAGCACACTCCGAGGTAATGAGCAGTGTAAGTATCATAAGAAGTGATAGCTGTTTTCTTCCCTGGAGCTCATCCTCTTCCCTGTGGCGGTGAAAGCGGACGTATTCGCTGCTGTCACCTCCCTCTCTGTCGCTCTCTCTCTCTCTCTCTCTCCCCCACCCAACTCTGCTGTCATTGATCGATAACCTTTCTTTTATAGCCTGGGCTAATCGATCATGAAGGACACGACAGCGCGAGACAATGGCAAGCTGATAGCTGTGCCAGGACATCACGGATTAGAGTCTCTCCGAACCGCAGAGCCGCAGCCGCTTGCACGCTAATACCGGATGAGAATGGCAGGAATATGATCGAGCGATTGCAAAAGTCATTCCAAAGTGGAGTGAAAGACAGAGCTAGCATGCTGGAGCTCTAGTCCGGAATTTACTCGCAATCTGTTTTACCCGCTGTTTGCTGAGGCAGAACTTTTAAATGAAGGCGATTTGGTGAGCTACTTGGCTTCCCAGCGGCTCATTTTCTGAAATACATCGTTGACTTCTCCATGGAGAAAAAAATAGCAAATCAGCAGTATTTGCATGCCTGTCTCTGTTGGAGTGCATCTTGGTGGTGCAGTTAAAAAAAAAAAAAAACTGGGATGAGACCCAATGCACATGCTCAGACTGTCTCCTGTCCAACACAGAGGAGTGGCTACTGCTTGAGTTCCCATGCAAAAAAAAGAGGTCCACGGAGTCATTGTTCTTATTCTGCCACCATGCCTTATTACAGCAAGCATTCAGACACTAATTATCTGGCCAGGCTTCAGTCATGGTACATAGCAGTTTACGTGGGTATGTGATAACCATATGAGTCATCAAACTGTATCGCTGCAAAGATCTCATGAAAAACCTTCTTTTTCTAAATTTCCCTTTAGTTCTTTAAGCTGACACTCAGATCTGTTTAGACTTCACTTCTCCAAAAAGTTCACTGCTGACAAATCTCAACAATATTAGCACCACAGAAAGCACAGATGTGTTCTGGTTTTGTGCAGTAAAAACACATCTCAGTGTATTTGTATAACAGACGAATTTAGTTTGTCAGAGATGATGCTGAGCAGCAGGAAATACCCAGTGAAGAAACTGACCTTGTCTTTTAGAGTTTATCATTTTATCAGAGGTTTAAAAGGAGTTGCTTTTTACAGACTTCTTCATCTTTTCTCCACATATTTGAAGCCTGGAAATGTTAAAATGATATGTTAGAGAAAATATCTTGAGCTAACACAATGTTGTGTAAAAAAGCATCTCGCTTAGCCATGTTTTTTTCAGCAAGTAGTAGCTCAGTGTTCAATTTACCGCTCAATCCTCAAACCCGGCATTCATCAAATGCTAAAACCACATACCCCTTAGCGCAAAAGTATATAAACAACCCAGAGCACAGCATGAATCATGCAACAACATGATGAGGGTGGGGGAGGGGTCTGCTTTTTCCCCTCAGGTTTACTTTCACGTGATACTTTCATACTTTAACTCAAGCAGTGTTTTAGATCATTACACTGAAGTGGCTATTTTACATCAGTTAACTACTGTTGATGTTACTTCAGATTGCATGTGAAATGCTATCTGTTCAAACAAAATGGTGGCTCTTCGACTGAAACTAGAATGCTGCCAGGATTCATCTGAGGAAGATTATACAGAATCCCATAATCTAATAGGAAATATTTATTCAGAAATTTCAAGCTGTTTGAAAGCTGTTTGTTCCCTAAAGCCCTCTTTTGGAGTGAGGCTTGTCCACATTGTCATACGCTAATGCTGTGCATCCGAGTGGTGAAGTACCAGTATAAACAGTGGGAGCAGTACTGCATCATGTGGCACTGTATCTTCATCTGAGTAAAAAAAAAAAACAATGATTATGTACTATTGTAGATTTATAATATTAACGCTAACTAGATAGTGTCTGATTTCTGAAAACCTCTCAAGAAGTCTTCAAATCTACCTGTTTTGCATACCCGTATTTTTGATTTTCTGAATTTTCTCATTTTCTTTCCGTGTAAGGTTAGAAATTTCAGAGTGAGACGTAGATCATGAAAAGAATGAGACAATAGCAGGAAAAGAAACGCAGCTCATGGATATGTTTAACGTCACTGTGCATGACACCGATTTAAAGTTTGACGTGGAAACCTGATGGAAAGGGACGTACCATCCTGAACATCTGTGAACAATGCCGTGTGCTCAGCATTTATATTCTGTAATCTTTACCCTTGTCTTTTCCATTGTAGTTAATATAGAAATAAAGAGATAGAAATAATTATTGTGATGGAAAATTGATGAATTACACTATAACTAAACTTAAATAACTAAATTAAATTGCTTATTACAACACTTATTAAATTATTTCAGTATTTAATTATTTATTTTAGGCTGAGACCTTGGTACACACCATGAACTAATTAAATCTGTCAGCATCATCCATCAAAACCAGTGGGCAGAATCTACCATCAAATTGGATCAACTAGATGGCAATCATGACTACTCGAGGTCAGTATCATCAATACCAGCTTGAGCAGTTTGAGGCATTAAAGTCTGATTTAAGTCAGAATTATGCTTCTATACAAAATAGGATTCTGACGCCTCAGAGCTTTGGAAAGGCACTTCAGATCGCAGTGGTAGTTTGGAAAAGTCTTTCTTAGTCTTAACTTAGAATATATATATATATATATATATATATATATATATATATATATATATATATATATATATATATATACATATATATATATATATATATATATATATATATATATATATATGTATATATATATATATATATATATATATATATATATATATATATATATATATATATATATATATATAATTTTGTTTTCACATGCTAACACATTTTGAATTGATGGATGAACAAAAAAAAAATTCAAATAAAAATGACCTCCACTACTCGCTCATTAAAACAGTTTTTAACAATTGTTGGTTAGTTAGAGCTTCTATTTATTTCTAATTTTACTAAACAAATATTTAATCAATTATACATGTGAAATATCCAATTAAAATGTAATTGAATGCATATGATTACATTTTATATCGGCACCCTTAGCTAATATGAAATAAAGAAATTGTCTTCATGTGTAATTTATTGTGTTTCTCACACTGCTGACAAACATGTTCACTATTTAAAAAAAATCGGAACCCCAGTCATTTAGCTTTATGTTCTTTTGTAAAGACGGTGCTATTCGTAGCCTGACCCAGAGGACACAGTGGATAAACCAGCTTGTGGATCTTCTGGTTTATGTTGAAGTTGCCACCTTTACATGTGCTGTTTTCTGTTAGCTGTATTATTTGTTTACGGAGATCTGTCCTTTCTCCTGTGTGAATAAAGCAGTGCTGTGTACTCTACCTCTAAAGAGAAATCAGGTGCCCTAGATAAATATACATGACATGGACATTTCCTGTGATATTTAAAGAGCTTACTATCAATGTAGTGTGTCAAGTCTGTATTGACAATGGGGATTAATGTGGTGTCTGGCAGAACATAAGCAAAGAAAGGGTCTGAACCAAGCCCTATCCTCACACACCAAACTAATGTTGCTACACAGTGCAAATGGACTCTTTAACCTATGGAACAACTTTCTACTTTTTAGAAATCATCAGTGATTAATGCTTGATACTGACTGCATGAACAGAATCATCTATTTCAAGCATCTATTACTTCATCTGCTTTCTGTAAATAATATCTATTGTTATCCTTCATTAAAACTAGGTAAAAAAATGTAACATGAGCAACAAATGTTATTTTAAGTTTAGAAATAAAGGGGTGAATGTTTGTGAAGGAGTAAAGCATGAAAAGTCCCTCTAAGAGAAATCATTTCCATTTATTTTTTAATTATTTTAACTGCAATTAATATTTGGTCATGTTTTCAACCCTTCCAGAAATTAGAAACTTTACAGTAAATCTGACAGCATTTTAAACTCTTTATACATGTTTATATTCATTAACTGGCTTATGCAGGCCTGCAACCATCTGTCACTTTATTGCTGAAAGTTCTTTAGATTGTCTAATGCTGATGCATGATAAGGTGAGTTTAAGTAAGTTATGTGTGCAACCTCATATTTGTACCCCAGGGAAACAAAGCCTGAACAAATACAATAAACTAAAATTGAGTAAAAGAGATCTTTGCTATTTATTTAATTATTTACATTAACCATTTTTGTTGGGGAGAAAATGCTACCATTTAAATAAGAATTCTTATGAGAATATTTTTTGCTAGTGGAAAGGAAAGAAAAGAAGAGAACAGTTTCCGTTTGCCTGAGTGGGAAAATGTCATCATTGTGGATTCATTACATTCATAACATTCTACGAGTGATAATAAGTCTGTACAAGTCTGTAAAAAACTATAAACGTCTTTTTGTTATTTTTTTTTCTACCAGTAGGTTTAGCCCCTAAAAGCAACACAGTAATAAATAAACTTTCACGTTTTTTTTTTCCATTCAAAATCCAGTTTCTCCTCTGATTCAGCTTCCTGTGTGGACCTTTAACTCACCTGTTACTAACAGGTAAGCATGCAAGCCTGTGTGTTCCTGTCATACTTTCTCAGAGGGGGACAAGGACAAGACTGAGTCAGAGGCATAGGAAGACAGAATGAGAAACCGGGGACATGAAGAAGACTCATTAAGCCCTGTCAGTGAAGCGGTGGGCACCCTCCGTCTCCTGGCAACACGATAAGTAAAGGCTGTCACCTAATCTGGCCCACTGGCGTCGGCCTCAACCTCTTATTTGCGTTATTAATATGCATGCTAATGTGCCCATTTTATGGCTGAACAGTTTGGATTCACTTTAAAATCAATTATCCATCTGGTAAAGCCGCACTTTGCACGGGCTGAGATGTGTATTAATTTCAGCAAACATACATGAGGCTTAACACAATAAAGATAAATGGCTCGATTAGGTGTGGTAAACACGAGAGCTCCAAGTGCAGCTCTAATGAGATTTTGGCACATAAGGAATTACAGTTTCTTGAATAATGAGCCTTGTTGATTTTTGTATGCAAATTACCAAAAGGAATGTTTCGCTGTCCTGCTTTTCCAATTTCATTTAGATAAGAGTGTGCTGCAAGCGAATGAACTCACATACTCTTAACTCACTCGCTTCTTCATTGCGTCTCCCACTTCATTCATTTCATCTCCTTCGTTTATTCTGTTTGTTCAACATTGGCCCACTGATCTGCTATAACTTCTAATAAGGTCAAGGAATGCTCTTTGCTGAGAATTTCATCAACTTCAAATGGAGTCAGGTCTAAGTGCAATGCCGATGGAGCAAGAAATTCTAACTTATCATGATAGCACTCCTTTCCTAAATTCTAAAACCCAGGCAGGATTTCTAAGATCAGTAACTCTGTAGAAAGTAGTTGCTGGACTTGACCCAACACCTCCTATAGGTCTAAGCCTAACCCCTATCCTCTTACCCTAAAGCCTGGTTAATACCTGATGTGTGAATTGGTGTGCGTGTGCAGAAGCAGCAGCAACATGAATGGCACTGCTCACACACTCACCTTCCTATACTCATGCCCCAAGTCAGAATGGAAACTGTTGGGCAATTTCATGCACACTGACTAGCTTTTTCTTTCTTGGAAATATTTAAGACGCCCTTATCCAGCTATTTATACACTGAGCAGTTGAGGGTTAAGGGTCTTGCACAGAAGCCCAGGAGTTGCAGCTTGGTATTCAAACTCACAACCTTCCTATCAGTAGTCCAACACCTTAATCAACAATAAAAACCATAAAATTTTTAACGATTACCATTACATTCAAAAGTCTTTACAACTTTCAATAGGTCTGGAGGCTACATTTTTAAATGTTCAACCAACCACATATGAAAAACCAAACTATCGTGTTAGTATTAATGTAGACATGGGATTTGCAACATGCAAACACATAGGATTCATTTCTGAGGATGAGCAAAGGCAAAAGCTCCAAAACTAAACTTTTTACACCCTGGACTTTTAGTCTGACTCCATCCAGGCCAAATCAGGACCAACACCATCCCCAAAACGTTTCGTTCTACAGTGAGAGGTTCTTGGGATTTCCCCATAATGATGAGAAGATGGAGAAACTTGATAAAGCCACCTCAGTTGTGTTTATATAAAAAAAAAAACTTTCATCATCTCTTCATGTCAGAGATCGAAATACATTGGAAGTACAACAAAGTGAAACTTGTTTAACATCATTTCGGTTCATTGAGCTCTGGAGCAGCTAGTTTTGCCTGGTGGGTGTAAGTTAGGGGTCTGGTGCAGTTGTCCGGAGCGCTAGTTTCTGAATATCAATAACATATTTCACACTGGCCTGGGCGAGGATGCTTCATCAGGCCAAATTACGGGCAGGACGACCTCTCCTGCAGCTTTCCCATTAGCTACCGTTCGCATTCTGCACCAGGCATCAAACGATTTATTTGCTTCAGTTACTTTCAGCAGCCGATCAATCTCATAGTCATTATCTCTTGTCACTGGAGCTGTTTGGAGGAAGAGATGCTGGGAGGAAGGGAATGGGAGGTTTGATATCTGCAGCTGCATGTCCTGTCCTCAGAACAAATGTCAAATTTGTAGGAAAAGACCACAGATGGGTTTAGAGGATGTCATGATGGTGGCTGGTCTGAGAAAGAGAGAGAGAGAGAGAGAGAGAGAGAGAGGGAGAGAGAGAGAGAGAGAGAGAGAGAGAGAGAGAGAGAGAGAGAGAGAGAGAGAGAGAGAGAGAGAGAGAGAGAAAAATCAAGAGAGAGAGAGACAGAGACACAGAGGGGGAGAGAGAGAGAGAGAGAGAGAAATCAAGAGAGAGAGAGAGAGACAGAGACACAAAGAGACAGAGACACAAAGAGAGAGACAGAGACACAAAGACACAGAGAGAGAGAGAGATAGAGAGAGAGAGAGAGAGAGAGAGAGAGAGAGAGAGAGAGAGAAATCAAGAGAGAGAGAGAGATAGACAGAGACACAAAGAGACAGAGACACAAAGAGAGAGAGTGACAGAGACACAAAGACACATAGAGAGAGAGAGAGAGATAGAGAGAGAGAGAGAGAGAGAGAGAGAGAGAGAGAGAGAGAGAGAGAGAGAGAGCACATACGTATAGGGACACATTTCCACACTGTTCCTGAGTGAGGCTTCCATCACAAAAGCTAAGAGATTTCCACTGGCAAGACTCTGGTGGAAATGGCAGCCGTGCGTGGCCGCATTAACTGGAAAGCTGTGCCAGTACGAGCGTGCCAGTCGTGCTTCTGTCTCTGAGGAGAACATATTGAAGGCTACTGCCTTTTTCTGTCTGATTCGTTTTAACACAGTGACGTCACGGGTTCTTCTTCATCAAGTGTAAAGTCATGAACTTCAGCAAATCAAACTTCCCAGGAGTATCGTGAAATCAAAATGCTTCCGGGTTTCGACTGGATTAATGGCACGCTGTTGATATAAATTATATTTCTCAGCACAATGAAATATCGATCCATCTCGTGTATGTCAGTGACAGGTAAATGCTAGCACTGTTATTATACTCCCACAGCACTGTCGGTAAAATGTAAAAAGTGCAAACATATACAGTAACTTATATAATGTCCTCTCAAAGGTCCAATTATGTACTTAAATCATGTTCCTGCAATTTCTCTACTAAAAGATATGACACCCACCTCAGTAACAAAATTAAATCCTTTCTCCCTAAATAATATATAGTTACAGAGAAAACGAGAAATGCATGACACGTATTACATTTAAAAACGAACTAACATGCTACTCTAAACTGCCAAAAAGATGTTATGAAAATGCCAACAAAACAGTTTTTTATTACTTTGGTGTTATATAGATACAAGCCTCATAGTAAATACTGAACTATTCTGATATAACCCATCAAGGACCTTCTACAGTAAGACTTTTTGAATAAATCTTATTTTAAAATGTTAATACATTCTCACACAGTATGATAATCTTTTTTTTTTTTTTAGCTTTTATCAGTCCTAGAGTAAGAGTGGATAAGCAAAAGCCCTCTTTTTCTTACAAATCTCCCTACTCATGGAAAATATCTCTGACTGAAATTTAAATGACTTCTGAATGCCAATCTGTCAGATACCTGCACAGATTTTTAAGATTATTTACTACGCTGTCAGTGTGTTTGTACTGATAACTCTATCTGTTATCTAAATGTGTTTGCCTTTCAGTATTATATCCCAAAATTAGGTTTCATCTGGTCCTTGCCAGCTTCTTGCCAGGTGCTCATTGCAAAAGAGATTTTAACCCCCTGTGACTCATAAAAGCAATTTAATATGAAATAACATAATCTGCTTAAATCAAATTAAAGCTGAGAAGTAAAATGATCACCTCAGAAAAGCATATTGTGACATAATTTATCACAATAACAGTGTCGTAATACCTACAGCCCTTGTTTTTTTGGTATGCAAGTAAAGAAAAAACGTTACAAAGCATTATGATTAGTAGTATTTTTGTGAAAGAGTCATCTTACTCAGCATTCCCATTCCTAGCATGAAGGCATCCATGGTGTAGGGTAGACCCCTGGCTCGCCCTCGTGTCCCTGGTGGAAACATGACCTCCTTGGGTTGAGCCTTCTTACATTCTACCTGTGGACACAAACACAGCAAACGTCAGGCCTCAGCTCTTTAGCTGTGAGAATAACACAGAAAACAGGAACATTAAAGCTCAATTCATTTCGCTTCAAATTTATTCGTACAGCGCTTTTAACAATGGACATATGTCTCAAAGCAGCTTTACAGAACATAAGAAACATGTTACAAAAAAGTTCAAGAATAATATTATCCAAAAGTTCAAGATTAATATTAGGCTTATATTTAAATGTTTGTATTTATCCCCAAGGAGCAAGTCTGAGGTAACTGAGGCATAGATACTTGGATATATTTACTGTGTATCTAACCTCTCGAACCAGCGTCACAGTAAACGAACAGTTCTCCATTAAAAAGCTGAAAGTACAACAAAAGAAATAAAAACTGCTTGTGTGTATGAAATTGTAATATTTATATTCCCCGGACGTTACTGCAGAGCTCCCCTGGCTCCACAATGCTAACAGTGAGTTATATGTGCGCCTGTTTGCCCAAGCATGCCATGGAGTGTCTCCAGGCAAAAAGTTAGATTTTCTTGCCCGTTTTTCTTTTTTTTTTTTTTACAGAACTGTTCTCATCTCTCGCTTCGTTTCGCTGCTCTCGTCTGGTTCTCATCATTGAACCAATTCCACCCAGGGTGTTTTCTCCTCTGCCACCGCCCCCTTTCCTCTGCTTGAGCCTGCCATCACCTCATGCTCCTTTTCCTGCTGTGCTGATTGACATTTTGCCCTGTTCCTCAATGCACAGTTAAATGTCTGAGATTTACAAGGGCATGACACACAACGAGACTCGGGCAGGACGCAAACATCAAAGGTATTGAGGTAAAGCACCATGCAGCCACAGATACATGTTGGTATGAAGCTGCCATGTTTACACTGATCTTGAGTCTAGTATTCACTGTGTCACACAATACCACTTTCTGTATCCGTATCTGGTTGAGTTCCAAATACACATTTCTGTAACAGGATTTAAATCTAAAGTGGCCTTGGCTTAGGCTGGAGTATTAAATACGGGCCTGTGATGGGTGAATTTTGGCTCGGACAGTTCTTCAAACTTTTCTAATTATGCAATTAGTAATTTTTTGCAACATTATCTAATATGGTCAATATGGTCTTGTATCACATATTCCAGTTCCCACATTAAAGTAAAAAAACTCCTGCTTGTGCAACCATTTTATTTTGCATCCTACAGGATCTCAAATGCCCTGTGGACATTTCCGGCAAAAAAAAAAAAGTTGAATGTAAGAATGTGTTATCTATTCAGTCCAAATAATGTATTCCTATTCAGTTAGAGCCCTTGTAGCAGCTCCAAATAAACACCTACTGCTCTGCAATGGAGCATATCCATCTGGATGATTATTTCAGCCAATAGGAGATGAAAATGACAGGATGATGGAGTAAAGAGACTGACAGGATATTCCCCTTCATTTGCTTTGAGAGTATTTGGTGTACAAGCGAATAGCTGTAAGTGGCAATTGAGATGTGAGCTGCTCATCTCTCCACAGGGTTCTGCTTGGCAGAGCAGGCATCATGATCAGGGCATGTCCACCACATTACAGACGTCCACACGCTACAGTCACATGTCTATGTCTACAGCTGTCTCACTCTGCTCTGTATCTCAAACTACAAAAGACACCGACAAGTCCAATAATTCCTTCCGAATCCTGTTCTCCCTTTAATACACTTGTATCAGTATTAGTGGGACTTTTGTGCGCCGTGTTAACGGAATTACAAATTACACATGAAATTGAGCACTTTATGATTCCGGACAAGGCCTAATCACTAATTCAAATGTTTGTGTGTGTGTTTAACTCTAGTAAGCCAAGGAAACTGGGAAAAAAAATCACAAATGCCAGAACTAATCCAATTCCAGAACAAGTATTTTAAGTGCCAAGAAACACATTAAGTGCCCCTCAGTCTTATCAACACAACATGCCTTAATTAAACAATGAATCTGAGTAGAGTGTGGAAGCACACGCGTGAGAGGAGTGTGACGCGTGTAATTATATCAGTGTGTGGTTTCAGCGACAAAGCCTCATATACTTGGTGTGTTGCTAATGGGCACAGAAAGGACTTGCTTCTGATCTGCCTGCCATCAATGGGCCGTTAAGAGCCATGACTGCTGTTCCACATTATTACATAACTAATTAGCCAACTGGTTGAGGTAGGCCACTGATGAGCTCCTTTACTCGTTAATGGAAATATGAAGCTCACGGCTAATGACGTGAACGCGCAGAACTGGGCAGGAAACTCTCCAGAAGAGGGTGGTGGGAGGATGGAGGTGGCAGAGATGAGGGGGCAGAAATGATGGAATGTGGAGGAGTAGTTCATCTTAAATGCAGGATCACACAAGGTCACAGACGTCCAGGAGATGGCTCTCATATCTCTCTAAAGTAGCTGTCAGGAAAACCTAGCTATTTGGAAAACTTGATTTTCATACTTGCTTAATTTACATTTCTTAAAACAATGAAGTCTAAACAGCAAAAGCAGAAGGTTTCTCACCATCTGCAGCATGGACCTGCAAGTGGTTTAGCATCTGTTTATTTAAAGTTGTACTACATTGTAGAAATGCAAAGAGATGGGCAGATAAAGAGAAATGTGTTTAGCTTTTTGTTTGCATTTCGGTTCACATTTAGAAGCTTTATGGTTCTGCAGAAGACAGGAAATACATTATTTAGAGAGATCTGCCTTTGGATTTCCATACAAATCAGCTCCTTCATGTTTAACAACTTTAACTCCAGAAGGTAGCGTAACTTTTTTTATGAACTGCATTGCATACTAACTCTCAAACTAACATTAACATACATTTTTTATAACATGACCTGTTATAACTGCATTTATTATAACAGATTATGTAACATACACAATTATGTACCTGCCTCTATAACGGTGTAGATACTGTAGATAATCCAGTGTCTCTGATTACAGAATCCATATCATTGTAATATATCATAACAACTTTATTGTGCACTGTGAGATCCTTTTCAGCTCACACTGTTTGTATAGAGTGCTTATTTGTGTTACTTTAGCCTTCTAGTCAGCTTGAAGCAGTCTGGTCCTTCTCCTCTGACCTCTCGAAATTCCAAAGCATTTCTGACCCCAGAACTGCAGCTCACTGGAGGTTTATCTGTTTCTCACACCATTCTGTGTGAACTTTGGTGACTGCTGTGGGTGAAAATCTCAGATCAGCTGATTCTGAGGTACTCAAACCATCCAATCTGGTACCGACAGCCATACCACAGTATCATGGAGATCAGATGTTTTTCTCCATTCTGATGTTTGCTGTGAACATTACATACTGTCTATAATCGTCTTTCAAAACAGACATTATAATGAGTTATGTATGTATTAGTATATAAACTACAAAGCCCTAACTACAGTTTGGACATGGTAGCTTAGTGGTTAAGGTGTTGGCCTACTGATTGGAAGGTCGTGAGTTCAAATCCCAGGTCCACCAAGCTGTCACTAGTGGGCCCCTGAGCAAGGCCATTAACCTTCAAATGCTCAGCTGTATAAATGTAAGTCGCTGTGGATAAGAGCATCTGCTAAATGCCTTAAATGTAAATATTATTATATGTGATTTCTAACCTCTTATAAATGATTATTAATTGAGAATGCACTCTCATTATTTCATATCCTCATTAAAACAAACTTTCTAAGCAGTATTTTTTTTTTAAGTAGCTCTTTTATGATCGCACTCTCGCACACATACTCCTGTCTACCTGCTGGCAGGGTGCCCATGTTTAACATTAACTGCCTGGCCTTTCACCCATCTCTTAACCTACAGCTAGAATGAAACCAGCAGGAGAATGTGGGGCTAAATATCTACAGTTGACCGCAGACAGGATAATAGCTAAAGAAAGAGAGTTCAGTAGGCGGACTAATTATCAGAAAATGAAGGGTGCAAGAGCAGCCGTTCTGTAATGGAACAAAGAGGGCCATTAGAGTCTGTGTTCTTAGTGGCGTGTTGAAGTGAACAGGCTGAGGTGTGAGACAGGGCGGCAGGAGATCGGTCAGCTTATTAGCTGGCTGGTTAGATACGGAACAGATCCAATCTGTTAATCTGCTGCCACCAATGAAAAGCCCTTCTGACATGTGATGTCACTTGCAGAAAAACTGCTATCTGAAAAGAAGTTGAGAAGTAATGGGGCGAGGAATCTTTTCAAAAATCTTCCCACTCTGACTGCATGTCTGTCCCTGCCTCAAACCACCTCCTGGAATCTCCTCCACCTCTTGTATATGAACTAAAACAGGCACAACTGCTTCTTCTTCAGCAAAGAGCCACTCACAGAGCAATAAGAAAGGTAGTGCCTCAGATGCCTGATTCACTCTTTTAGACTGTATTTTACTTGCAGAATTGTAGCATTGCACAACACCGGCTGCCTGCCTCCCTCCTGAGAACTGGTGACCAAATAATGTCCGACACGAAAAGCACTTAACCAAATGCCATAAATAAACACGCCTCCCAGACAAGTGGGCCCTTGGACGAAGGACACCTTCAGCAGCCCTGTCAAAATGACGACTTTAGGATTCCCGGCAGCGACCCACGTGGCCGAGAATTCACTCTGATTTCCACTATCATTTATGCATAATACAGCGTTGCTTGAAAGTTTGTGAACTCTTTAGAATTGTCTATATTTCTGCATAAATATGAACTAAAGTCCCAAAAGCAGAAAAGCACAAAGTGAACCCAATCAAACAGTTCAGACAAAACATATTACAGCTGGTCATTTTTTTATTCAGGAAAATGTTCCAATATTATATATCTGTAAGAAGCAAAAGTATGTGAACCTCGAGGATTAGTATTTAATTTCAAGGTCAAATTAGAGATCATCTGATTTCAGTCATTAGGATGACAGGCAGGTCTCCGTGAGTGTCCTGTTTTCTTTAAAGAACAGAGACGTATCAAAGTCTGATGTTTATGACGAGTGTTTGTGGAAGTGGATCGTTGCAAAAACAAGGGAGATTTCTGAGGACTTAAGAAAAATTCCTTGGCAGTGCAGAATCCTTGTCTTTGTATTGTCTTCTTGTACTCTGTCTTTTTTTTTTTTTGTGTTTTGGCTTCTTTTCTTTTCCCCAGTGTGTTCCCGGTTTTTTACACTATGTCACGTTTAATAAATCGTGTTTTTTGCCATCATCGCTTTTGGGTCTGAATTTTATCCACGTAGACACCCTCATTTACTGACAGTTCACTTTGTTTACTTTTAGGACTTCTTACAGAAAATCTGCAATGTTTTTGGGTCATATTTATGCAGAAATCTAGGAATCTATAAACTTTCAAGCTACACTGTATATCCATTATATTGTTCTGGTAGATATGTACTGAAAATAAAACTACCTGGTGTTGGCTGTGATATGTTTTAGTTACGATTATATCGACGTTGCCTCCTAAACTGACTGTGCAGAAGAGTTACTACATAACGGCTGCGATCGTCGTGTACCGGTATAGAAATCATGACCAGCACAGAAACAAGAGAATTAGGAATATTACATTCCTCCATAACAGCCAGCTGATCTCTGTCAACTATTGATGTTTGTACCAACACCTCTTATATTGTAATATAGTTGTATGACATATTTCCAGCCCTTGAGATTACAAGCTAGAAGGCATAATAAACTCCACACATTGAGATTGGAAAGAACCATCTGCAGTCAGTAGCTCTGGCTGAAATGGATTCTCCTTCTGTTAATATTAATCTCTGGCTTATACAGCAACTGCAATCATAAATGCTGTCCTCTACATCATTAGAGCTTCCTGAACTAAACCGATCTGACATTACTTTCACGGGGTCACACATAGCACGATTCACTCTTTACGTGTTTTTTTTTTTTTTTTTTTCGGAGGCAAGAAGGCTCTCGCAGATAAAACAGATATGATACTGAAGGAAACAGGATCAACTCTGTGCTCTTTTTGCCCAGAGGCGGCTTAACACCGAGACATAATTCATGGCAACTTGAATGAAATTACATCGGAGACTTGGGGCTCGCGTACATTATTGATACACTTACAGCTCTTCCTTCTGACACAGAAATCTATATTTGCCAACAAAAAGAAAAGGCTGTCAGAGTCTCTTTATGCCCCACAAATAGAATGTCTGTTTCAACTGAATGTTACAATAAAAAACACATCCGGATGCAGCAACACTAAACAGGAGGCTATACACGCACAGCCGAACGAATGGTCCTCGGCTTCTGTTTTTCATACGCGGTATTAAACAGCTGTAAATGCTTCGTGATCACCATGATATCATTCTTCATCAATGTGTTGTTTCAGCAAGGTCAGATACAAAGAGAACATTTCCCCTGCACACTCCCTTTTGTCTCTCTTTATCTCCGTCTTTCTTATTCCCTGTAATTTAAGAGGAGAAAGCACTGAAATGTCCTCTTCTCTCTGTTTTGACATTTCCTGATCTCAGCGAGCACTGCAGAAATACCATGTTCCATTACAACCGGCTAAATTACTGTGATCCTTTCAAATATCACAATCCCCCACTATTACCTCAAATAACTCTTAAGACACTACTGCATGAGTGTAAACACACCTACAGTCACCAAAGATGGCACGGGTACTGTAATATACTGTGGTTTAGATTTGGAAAATAATAAAAAAAAAAAAAAAAGTTCAAAGATTTTGGACAAATTACAGGGCACAAGTCAATGATCCGTTTCTAAATACCATTTTACATCCTTCTTGCACATAAAAAGAAGGTTGGTTTCGGGTTTGTCTGTGTCTAACTTGGCCTGAAAGATGTGGTTTCGAGGAAAGAAGAAAGAAGAACTGAGAATTTTTCTCTCATCCTAAACTGCTACTTCTTTTCCACTCTCCTCACAGCGGTAGATTATCTTCCTATGATATTGCAGGCCAGTCCCTCAGCGTGGCGAGGCAGACGCCAAATTGGCCAGCCGACACTCTCGTCACTTATCATACATGCTAATGGGCCGAGTCGCAGCAGGCAGGCAGTGGGCTAGCTGGGCATCCAGAGCAAGCTGAGAGAAAGGTGGAGGAATATCTGGTGAAAATGAGAGTGGTAATCTCCACACCACCCACAGGAGGTAAGGACTTTGGTGCGGAGGACGCAAGGAAAGAATTCGCATCAGACTGGCGCAGGCACGGAACACCATGGCACAGCGTCGCTCTTCACACACACTGGTTGGGAGTGACTGAGCAGAAAATTACTCAATAAAGTCCAGTTATGGAAAATACAAAAAAATCTGTCTGTGATTCTAAGGATGTGGTCAAAGATCAAATGTAGAAAACTCTTGGGAAAAAACAAATAAATCTATTTGAATCATTTTAAAAACAGAAAATCTTGCAATAACCTGGTTGCATATGTACGGGCACCTTTTTATAACAGAACATTTTTAGAGTGCTCAGAATGAACTCATGCTCAGAAGTAATTAACATGCACCCTGTCATCAATGAAGTCATTTTGATGAACCCCAAATAAAGATCAGCTGTTTCTGTACGATTTTCTTGACATGCATCAGCTTGGGTTCATCTGACTGCCATGGTCCATAAAGATAGGAATCAGGAGACAGGTTCAAAAGAATTTCTAAACCATTACATGTACCATGAAACACTGCGAAGCTCGTCATCAACAAGTGGAGAAAATGGGGCACCACAGTGACATTACCTAAAATTGGACATCCTTACAAAAAAATGACAAAAGATCAGATAAACAAGTAAATCAGGGAAGCTGGCAGGAGACCTACAGCAACATTTAAGAAACTGCAAAAATATCTGGCCTGTACTGTACTAGTCCCTCCCTGTATGTGAGAAGGATCTCTTTGGATCTCATATGTCTGGGCTAAGGGATAGGATGGCTAGAACATTTGCCAAAACCATGTAACAAGATGTGTTATGATCTGATGAAATCAAGGCAGAACTTTTTGTGCATAATTCTGCACGTGACGAAGCATGGTGGTGGCAGCATCAAGCTATAGGCTGCTGCAGCTAGAATGAACTTCAACGTTTTGGAATGGCGCAGTCAGAGACCAGCTCTAAATGGGAATAAAATTATTTGAAAATACTTGTGCACAAGGCTGTGCCAGGGATATTGCCTTAAACATTACACAGACCTATGTGATTACAAGAAAGAGGAAAAGGAATGATTTCCAAATCAACATGTGCTGAGTTGGTAGAATTTTACCCAAAAGTCTTACAGGGTGTGTATAATTATGCAACTGGGTTATTGTACCTTTTTTCTCACCCTCGAACATTTTTATTTGTTTTTCACTTGAATTTTCTTGTTTGCTAAATCACATTAAAGATCTGAATTGATCTATCTGGCTTTCATTTTCATTTTGCAAAAACCTGCAATTTTCACAGGTTCACAGGGTAGAGACAGACGTACACACAGACTAACAGACAGGAAGGCAGGCAGACACAGAGAAAAAGGAGGGAGAGGGAGAGAGAGAGAGAGAGAGAGAGAGAGAGAGAGAGAGAGAGAGAGAGAGCAGACTATAACATGTCAATGAGGACTCCTAGAGTGTTTATTCTACGTCAGGTTTAGTCACATCTTCCATGGTGTCAAACAGCCCTCACACTATAAATAAAGCTTCCTGAATTCTCACTCGCACTAAAATTAACCTAGTATTGAACACACACACACACACACACACACACACACACACACAAATACACAGTTGTCTGAGGTCAAAGAACTGGCCATTAACCCTCTCCGTCCACTCCATTGCCTGCTCCTGCTCTGCCATTTTCCAATTGATGCAACACCGAGAGGGAGTGCTGGCTGTCCAGATGTTTCACAGCTGTCTGAAAAGAAGCAGGTGAACTGAAGCTCTCATCAAGTCTGTTCACTGTTAACCTCCAAACCTCCACAGATGAAGGAGAGCGGAGAAGGACGACAGAAAATAAGGAGTGTGCGCCAGGAGTGTGTAAGTGTGTAACTTCAGCACGAGGCGCCAAGAGATATTATGAGGAGCGAATGAGAAAAAAAAAATCAAGGACACCTGACTATTTCAGCATCCACTTCTGTATTCTATTTGCTTTTGAGTTCCACTGTGTAACTTATGTCGAAGTAGTCTGTGGGTGCTTTTAGTATTTAAACAATGCTACTTGTAATGGAAATGATAGTCTATTTCATATAGGCAGAGGATACATCATCCTATGCAGAGGATCCTTAAGAGAAGACAGGAGAGTATTCACAGAGCCACATCACACCTGATAACTGATAAAAACCTCCATGAACCTTTACTGCAAGAGTTTTTCCGGGAGCGGCAAGCCGACTGTAATCCCTAACTTCGATATATCACCACTTTGACTGACATATTTATATTGTTGGCCTTAAATGATATCAATCTGTATATCTGATGACACATGCTGGAATAAATCGTTTAATATACATGTTTGCGTGCTTATGTCAGCTGTCGTGAGGGACATATGCAGGTGTCATGTAACAGCACGATGAAATTAAATATGTGCTTGAATGTCAATTATAAATAAAACTATGAAAATCCTGTAGATAAACCGACCCTTTAAACAGAACAGCTCCGAGTTGATCCAGGAGTTCAAACGCAGACGTGTCCTTGGAAAAGCCTGGGAAAATCCCTCACCTTGGGAAAGTAACATTTTCTGTGAACTGTGACTGCGAATATGTTCCTAATATCGTCACGAAAGAAATGACGTTAAAGCATGTTGTAAGCAGACACACCGGGTGTGTTTTCCCAGAATACCTGGCATATTTGTTTCAAGATACATCCAAGAACAGGGCAAGAATAATAAAATGAAAAGAAGGCCATATTACAAATCTAGAATACATAGCAATAATATACCGTTCACAATTAAATGAAATATCCTAAATGAAAATAATTATGTTTAAGCTTAACACATAAAAAGAAACAATCCACAAGCAGGTACAGTTGATGGTTACCCTAACATACATTTCCCTGTTTTTTCTTAAGTAATAGAAGAGTAATATAATATAGTATACTGTAGTAATAGGATAGATAACAGAGCACACATGCACAGGGTCCAGGATTTTGCTCCACACCAGACTAGATCAGGTCAAGGGCTCTACTGCACCAGCTCTTGAATTGTTTTAATTCAAGTACAGTGGCTTTTACGTCCACAGCAGAACCGATCGGCACGCCTGGGGTCTGGGATGCTCCATTTTATCCTGTGCTTGGAACCATTCAGAGCCACTTAAGGCCCTCCAGAGCCCTGGCAGCTTTTGAGTGGCCTCTCTGGGTCATCAGAGCCTCTCTAAAAAGAGCTCTTCCACTCACCCAGAGCTCAGGGCTAGTGGGTCACAGATGGTGCTACTGGAGATGGCTGCAGACCAACCAAGTAGTGCACGTATTGAGCTGGACCTCCGCTAGCAAAGGGAGATCATTACTGCCATTTTGCAAAATATTCATCATAATAACAATATTACCATGGATGAATTAGCAAGTCAAATATTCACACAGAGCTTGCGAGCGAACGATGCTTCAGAGACCACTTTGATCTTTCTGGCAAAAGCAACTCGACGACAGCATTTGATATCACTAGGAAAACGCAAACACAGAGAAACAGTGGGATTTGCTTCAGAACTGCTTTCCAGTGCGTTCTCCTTCATTCTGTTTCGTGCTTTTACTGCCTAATACTCGACATATTGTCCAAGTTGACCGGTAAAAACATAACAGAGTTGTCACTTTTAGATGGATGGAAGCCAATAATGGATGCAGCAGATGAATCTTCCTCCCTACCTCCACCCAATCATATTCCTTTCTTCTTTAAACTTCCCAACTGGCACTAACGATGCATGCAATCCCCCTATGGTCCAATTTAATGCTGCCAGTCGATTGATAGCCAGTTTCCTGCTCAGAGAGATCGACTGAAGAGAAAAAAAAGGATAAATTTGCTCAGTGTTCCCTGAACAATGAGAGAATTTGATGCAATATTATATAAAAATCAATAATGTGCTTGTAATGTGCATGTGGGTTTTGTAGGCAGCATGCAGTCTCCATGTGTCGCCCTGTTTCATCAGAAAATAGGGACTCGTTGCTTAACAAAGGTGCTAGCAGTTTCAGTCACAGCTTCTACATCTGCAAGGCAGTTGCTTATGACAAGTCTGACAAGTCAGAAGTTTGAGGCCTGTATTTTACTTTTAAAGAATTCCATTCTGGCCTTCATTAGTGATTCTGCAGCTTGGTGATAAAGTGGAATGAGAGAAGCGCACACACTTGCACTGAATTTAATGCTACACAGTGCATGGCAAAGGAATGCTTTGCTAGTCAAAATGCTGTCCTTACCGTCTTAGCCTCAGGGTCGCAACCCTGTCCCTCATGCACCATTCATTCAAAAACCCCAGGCAGGTAAGAAATCGAATAAAAAATTCAGCAGAAACCATAAAACAGTAAGCAGGGTGTCAAGTACCACACTGCTCACGCTGCCAAGGCTATGATTTTAAATCTCTCCACAATCTTTCCTCCATACACTTTTAACAAGCCCTTAAATGGATGCCAGCTCCTCTTCCAGCTCTCATTGGCTGACGGAATTGCAGCTAAAGGAATAGACAGGTTGCCTCTCCTAGTCTGGTGGACAGGGCACCAAGACACAATTTCATGCTTTGTGGCCAGTGCACACCAATATCATGCCACAGCCCAGACCCAGGATGGCAGGGAATAGGGAAAACTCCTTGCTTCCCTGCTTCTAGGCCACCCAGCCAGTCTCCCAGCATAGCAGCTGTTATAACAACCGACTCAGCTTCTGCTATCAAATATTAATCCCGCCCCGGTCTGAAAAATTGAGGTGAAACTGACTTACCATTTTATTATTGATTTCATGAAAATGAATCTCACAGACTTTCTCCACCACATCCTCATTCTCGAAAGTAACAAAGCCAAATCCTGCAGGAGAGAGGAAGTAGACAGGGAGACAAGGAGGAGAGGGGAAAAAGAGAGGAAAAGAAGGGAAAAGAGAGGAGAGAAAAAGAAAACAAAGCACATGATTTGTCGTGAACTAATACAAGAAGCCGTTAAATGAACAGGAAAAGCAACAAATATCTGTTGATTGCTAATATTGCATGGTGCAGACATAAATGAGTCATTGAGTCATGCAGCAATCTACACTTTATTGGCTCCTAATGATGTGCAAATTATGTATCCAGTACAACGCAGGGGCTCTTTTGCTGTTAAAGAGATGAAGACCTGGGCATTATTAAAATAGCTCTGAATGTGTTCCTCGGAGAGGCAGGAAGCTCAAAGCCCGTTTAATGAGATTCATAGAGCCAACCCTGCATCTGAATCCCATTACTAAATATTTGGTGTTTCTTTGCTGGTGTTTCAATGCATGACATACTATTTTCCATATAGCTAAATGTCTCAGCTAAGAGCTTTCTCAACCATACAAAAAAATACTGTCTCGAAATCCTACTGTTTCACTGGGGATCCAGTGAATAACAAAAGAGCATTCAACCCTCTGGAGAGTGAACTAGTCATCATAGAAATATTGTCCAAATTGGGAAATAACACTTACATACAGGCCAGTGAAGCATTCATACCCACACAAACGCAGACAGAAACACACCCACACAGCCATCAGTAATAGCTCAGAACCTCCCTTCAACAACCAGAAACAAAGCAAGACTGAGGGAGAAAACAAGAAAAAAAAAAGAAAAAGAAAAAAAAAAACCTTGTGGCAGCCTGCCACATTTAGACGCAACGTCTGGTTTTTCGGAAAGCACGAGATAAGCCTGAGGGTCAGCGGGTCAACGTGGTTGAGAGCGAACCTAAAACAGGAAGCTGCGGAGCCCTCTTCATGCCTACTGTGATAAAAGCAGATAAAAAAGCAGGAGGGTTGATAAGAGGGCAGCAGATAAACAATCCTCTGGGCTGTGCTCTGACTCGACGTGACCTTTGAGTGATTATAAGTACAGTTCTTTTTGTTTGGGGTGGAGAACATTTACCACTGTATGTGCTCTTTGACTTCATAACTACCAGCTTTTTTTTGCCTCCTCTGGGGTAAAGAATGAGCATTTTTTGAATTGAAACTGTTAAAGTATCAGGAGGTCACCGGATGGTGTACTAATATCTGTGGCATGAGTCAGAGTGTAAATACACAAGCCCTTCATGTTGGAACGCAGGAGAGGTTAGCGGTGGTCATTTCTGTTTGTACAGACTAGAAGGTGATGTATGGTTTCTACCCTGATGTCACTTGTACAGATTCCTCCTTTGGATAATAGGAAGCTCTTTTCCTCTTCCTGCCAGGGTGCGGCAGTGTCTCCGGCTGACATCCCTGAAATGATGTGAGTTATAGGAGCCTCCGGCTCGGGTTCTCATGGGCGGATATTGGAGTGCAATTTGCAGCCAATTACCGTGACCTCTCCTCTGACAATGGCTTCCTGTATGAGCCCATTAGGGCATCCTCTTGTTGCCTCAGGCTGACGCTTGGCTAGAGGCTGGACCGTGTCCCACTCTGCACTCCTGGCTCTGATGTATAACCCTTGATATGTCTGTCCTGTTCTCTTATACCTTCTCACCTTTCCTGGGAAGCCCTTGGGTGACAGGCATATGGACCTGAGATGCACGCTCTCTGATGCCTCAATCTCTCTCACTAGCGTTCCCTCTATACCTGACACGTCCACTCTGTTTGACAGATCCGCCTGTCTCAGCCCGGCCACCCTGGGGCCATTTCCACATCCACTGCTTTTATACCTTTAAACACTGCAGAGTCGGCCTGCTGCGTCAGCTAATCAGAAAAGATGTCACAGTTTCCTATCTGCGGCTCCGGTCACACTCTCTCAGGGCCTGATTATCCCACTTTATGATCCATTCTTCTTCCTTTGTTCTTTGTTACAATACGCCTGCATACTGCTGGAATGGCAATAACCATATGTTAAAAAAAGTGAGAATGAATAACAAGCTCAAAAACAATTTAACGACAGAGCTTTTTTCAGGAAACCTACGAGTTTATATCGTACTCTGGGTGCCTGAGTAAAGAGTAAAGCCAGACTGGGCAAAATGTCCCTCTTCTGCTAGAAGACATTTACATGTGTCTGCAGCCCGTGCCTTGATGGGGCTGCCTTTGAAATCATGAGAAGCAGTTAGTTTTCCATCTCAGGCCTCCGCACCCTTATCAGTCGCCCAAAGACCACTTCTGACAACCAACAAATCAGCTGTCAGGAGCAATTTCTCAGCAGATAGGAGGGAGGCGGCAGGAGCAGGGTGGTGGGGACTGCTGGGGGCTGCTGTACCGCCTGTACTCTGTGCTAGATAGGGTAAGCCTCATGCACAGCATCAACACAACCAATATTACACCTCACAAACCAAATGAGAACCATTTGTATTGACTGGAATAAAATAAATCATACTGAAATCTATATAGTGAGTATGTCAAAGTAGCGAAAACACATTGTTGTTGTGTACTAATTTCAGCAATATGTGATATACCCTTGAGTAAATAAAGCACCGCTGTATTACGTGTTAAAAAAAAATGCTTTGTCCATGCTCTGTCTTAATTAGTGCATTCAGATTGTACAAAACCTTGTGTGAGGGATCAGGTAACGATCTCTCTGGCCATCTGTGTCAGAGTTCAGGGCAGTATCGGCAGAGCGCGCTCCCAGCCCGGCACCGGACCTGGCAGCCAATCAAATGCACTCCGGGCTGCTTAATGACAAGGCTGACTAGCGCAGTGGCTAACAGGATCTCTTAATGAAGAATGCGATATGTTGAGGCCTCTCCACAGCCCCGGCAAAGTCAGACGAAGGAGAGGGCACAACAGAACAAAACAACATCTGCTTCTGTGTGTCAGCAGCATGGAGATCTTTGGGTTTTCTGTCTGTAACCCCCAAAAGGATCATTCCATTCATTTAGCCATCCATGTGAACCAAGCAAGCTGTTTGCAGGCATCTGAAAGCATTTCTGCTGTACTTAGCTAAAGCGACAGGGTGCTACTGAAACATCATATGAACCGTCTGTGCATTTAAGGGGGGGGGGGGGGGGTGTTTATTTCTCTACTCTATTTTCCCATCTTAAAGTTTTTTTTTTTTCACAATCCCTCAATGACAACATGTGGATTTCCAATCTCGGGGAGGATAATAAGTGTTAGTGGCTATTACAGAGGTGTCTGGGCCGCATCTCACACTTATTAAGCAGAGAGCGAGGCAGGCCTGGTCTCTGCAGACACGCAGACATTCACAGCCTCTTACAAAACAAAGAGCCTCCGCCACGCTTAATGCCAGTCCCCCTCGGAGCCCAGCACAAATAAAATTAAAATGCTAAATCAATGAGTCTTCCACTGACCTTTGCTTAAACAGCTGAGGGTGCCCGGAGCAGTTCGATGTATTTGAAGGGAAGAGGTACACAACCAAATCAGATATTATTACCAATGCGGCATATCCTTCCCAGAGGAGAGATGGGACATAGATTGCATGTTGCATATTAAACAAGGAAAAAGCTGCGCTTTCCGGATGACTGCCTGCAGTCTTTCTCAAAAGCACGCACACACACACACACACACACACACACACATACACACACACACACACACACACGCACGCACACACACAGACACACACACGCACAAACACACACGCGCACACACACACGCACGCACGCACACACACAGACACACACACGCACAAACACACATGCGCACACGCACACACACTTTAAGGTGCATATCTACATAATGCACAGTGAGATCCTACTGTTATTAAAATTAGTATTAAGTATTCAAATTAAAGTAAAAAAACAACATGCAGTTTATTAGTAAAGTGCCAGGACTGTACAGGTTGAATACACACCATTCTTCTGAAAGTTATTCCTTCACCTGGAAATATCCCCTCAAACTGGTGTTTTGATGCTGCTCCAATATGTCGCCCAAGAATATCTTACTGGTGTTTATTTGGGGTTAAATCTGTTGACTGTAAAGGCTGTAGCATATGATTTCTAGAACTTTTACACTCATTACACCATTCAGTGAGCTGAGTGGAATGTCTTGTTGATATGGGGAGGAGTCAAATTTCAAGAGACCACTCCCACTAAGATAGAATTCTGACATTCATAATAAACTTTGTATTAATGTGCAGTGGATGTTTCTTCTAAGTGGAAAAGTGAACCGAAAGCAGGGCAGCCTTCGCACCATGATCCACTCACACAGTATCATCCATTAAAAAACATCTGTCAATGCACATCATTTTTTCACCCTTCCGGATATCTCGATGAGGCTGTATTGTTCAGCGCCGAGAAGTCTTCAAGGAACACTGACAATGATCCTTAAGCATCAATAAATAGATTGGCATGCATTGATGGGAGTTTGTGGCCTTATTTACACATCCTCTTAATCAAAATGGAGAAGAGAGGAGAGAAAAATAGCCTCTCTGTAAGCTCTTTGGAACTAGAAACCCTTGTAAAGTAAATGAGAGTAGACAGAGTAATCGATTGTAGTAGCAGCCATCCCGCTACATTATAATGACTTGGATGAGAGGCGCCTTGAACAGAAACAAGCCTGAAACAGCAGTGTAAACGAGAATATGTAAACATTTCTGGTAAGGAATACAGTCACCGACAAGCACTCTATAAATCTTCTTTTATGTTTTTTTTTTTTTTGTGTGTGTGTGTGTGTGTGGGGAAAAAAAAACTAAACACAAATACGAATTTCAACAGCTTTTCAGGTGAGTATTATAAACCCGTTTGAGTTTCCTGGGCAATAAAATGCTTCTTTTATGAGTAAAAGTTTCTACTAAGAGGTAAAAAAATCAAAGCTGTTTTTAAATTCTTCCCTGACTGTTTCCAAGGAGGACAGAATCTTCACTAAGCCTTTTATCGAATCTGCAGCGATGCCTCAAAGAGCTCTAAACTCCAGGAAGCATATACACTTCCTGCACTGATCAATCGCCATGCTTTACTGAATACCGTGTTTGTTGAGGCCTCTGCAGAGTTTTAGTTTCTGAAAGGTGGTTTAGGAGGCAGCTGCAGACCCAGAAACACACCCATCACACCAGTAATACCATGGATAGAGTTCACTAACCATAAATCACACTTCACAAGGAGAGCTCCATTACTCCTATCATCCGTGCTGCTATTCAGCTTTAAAACCTTGAACTCATGGGCAGTAAAAAGCTACGACTGGAAACAGAAGTGGACACAAGTTCTGTGTGAGGACAAGGATTTTATAATAGTAAAATAATAGTAGTGGCACGAGAGTGTCCTTCTTCTCATGCACAGTGGGATAAAATTTATGGTAACATTAGACGGCCCAAAAGCCACCTAAAAAACCCCGACTCCAGAGCATTTTAGAGGAAGCCATTCGTTCCTAATGGCTAATCATCTAACTCCATCCTCCCTCATTAAAGAAGATGGATGATGAGAAAGGTGCTAAGTGTGCACAGTCAGCAGCGTCCATCTGCAGAAAAAAGTGCAGCTACAAGGTTAAGATTGAGGGAACCTGAGCACACAGATAAGGAAATCCCTCTGGACTTGGCTGTAATAGACCAAATATACACTTCAGATTGACTACTGCGGAAAAAATATATTTTTATATAAGTATAATGTTTACTGTGCTAACTGAAGTTGTTTATGCATTTTTTTCAACTTTACATTAAGTAAAAAAAACTAAAAAAAAACAAGGCTGACTATTAAAATTTTTTCTTTTTGTATATTTTTTTAAAAATATATTTTCATATAATATATAATATATTCAATAATTTTATATTTTAGATATATTTTTGAGAAAATAGCTTTTATTTTTCCCTAGAAAAGACATAATGTAAACGTTGGTAAATATAAAATTAACAACTGATGACGTTTCGTGAATTTAAGAATTTCTTAGCAGTTGGCACTCGAGCTGACAGGGAACTAACAAGCACAGATCGTCCACATGATGTTGCCTAAACAAACGCTTTAATAGATGGGATAAGACTCAAGGAAATTTTGGAAATAGAATTAAGCATCACAAGTCTACTTAAATTCTAATATTAACCAAAAAATAGAGCTGAATTTTGAATATCGAATAATAACACTGAACATTTCAGATTTTTCAGACTTTTGGACAGAATATGACAGAATATCTCTAAAGCATGCATTCATAGAGTTCTTCCACTATATTTGGATTTAATAATAGAACTAAAAGAAAGTGTACAGAACTGGATTCGAAAAAAAATTGTGCTTTAAGTGATGCAGTCAAATCTAAGAGAGAATTAAATATTAGAGAAGATTCTTATTTAGCTTAGTGAGTCAGTACGGATTAAAAAAATGAGCTCGGTATAATTCAATGTCCGCTAATTCCATCGTTTTTTTTTTTCTTTCTAATTCAATAATTGCTGTGATGAAGTAATCGTAGAAAGAGAATACCAACTGTGAACCAAAATAAACACAAAACAGTTCAAATACAATTGAGTCGTATTTCCATATCATTCCCAGACATTTATCTCATTCTTGTCTTTAACTATATGAAAGACGAACTGATTGTGTGTGTGGCTGTGCTTTCAGCTCTGACAGGCCCGGTAATGGAGCACCATATGGGAGGGAGCTTTGAGCACGATGCATTCTGACAGTTCTTTGTTTCATAATCCATAAACTCCATGCAGGCTGCTGCCTTCTCACAGGCGCTGGAGCAACAAGTCCAATTTCACCCTTCTCCTCTGCAAAGGCTAATGTGATTACACTAGCATCAAAACAATTTGGGCCTTAATTACAGAAGACACATCAAGGCGAGAGCCATGATAGGAATTTCTCAAAGGAAGCAATTGGCATGACAAATTAAGAGAGGGTGAAAAAAAATCTTTTTTTTTTTTTTTTTTTTTCATAACATGACGTTTGATGCATAAACGCTGTTGCTGGCAGCAGAGACGCAGACGTTACAGTCACCTCCAGCTCTGGTGATTATCATTCATACAAATTAAAAAAATAAAGAAGAAAGAAATCCGTATCATTTACTCTTCACTAATTGTTCGTCTTTTATTTTTGGGTTCTTGTCAAAGAGCAGTTAAAGAAATATGAGGCAAATCTTTCTGATGCTTTCTCTCTGTTACTGGAACCTCTTTTCTTCCTTAACTAATCCCCAGCAGTGTAAATGACCATAAAGAGACAGAGCTTCGCTTTAATCTGCTGCTGAATAATGCATTCAGATCCTTTTTGCACCCCATCTCTTTTAGGCCTCACACGGGGCCACAAGACCTCAATCATTAGGTCTAATTAGCCATTCCAAACTCCCAGCAGTCAACTTCTCAACAGCTAAACCAATAGATCTCATTACTGAACTCCTCATTTGTTGGGCTTTTACGACTTTGGAATTGTTAAGTTCAAGTAGTTGTCCTTGAGCTGCACATAGAGCAGCTCGAAGAGAGAAGGAGACAGAAAACTACACTGCTGAACCCTGGTGTGTTTCTGTTCTGTTCGGTATCACTCATCTGGATATACATCGATCAGGAATAACATTATGACCACTGACGGGTCAAGTGAATAACACTGATTATCTCTTCATCACAGCATCTTGTAGTGGGTGTGATATATCAGGCAGCAAGTGAACATATTGCCCTCAAAGTTGATGTGTTATAAGCAGGTAAAATGAGTAAGAACATGTATTTGAGCAAGTTTGACAAGAGACAAATTGTGATGGCTAGACGACTGGGTCAGAGCATCTCCAAACCTGCAGCTCTTGTGTTGTGTTCCCAGTCTGCAGTGGTCAGCATTAGTCAAAACATGGTCCAAGAAAGAAACAGTGGTGAACCGGTACATGGGTGACCAAGACTCATTGTTGAGCGAAGGCTGTCCCGTGTGGTCTGATCCAACAGATGAGCTACTGTAGCTTAAATTGCTGAAGAAGTTAATGCTGGTTCTAATGAAAAGGTGTCAGAATACAGTAGATGCCCATACTGACTCCAGTCCACCACTGAAAGCACCAACAATGGACATGTGAGCGTCAGAATTGGACCACGAGATATCACAGCTTGATCTGTGTATGTCTAGCTCCAAAAGAAGGCAATTGTGCTACATAGAGGTTTAGATTTTCAGTAAAAAAATATTTCACATAACACATCAAAACACACATTCCGGTTTCTGTGGCAGATCATCTCAATGAATTTGTGTAAGATATTTACCTGAAGGCAGCTGATTGAGAAATGAAATAACTTTAACGTACGTTCATAGAATTTTAGATTTTATTTACCCTCTGGTTTGCTTGTGACAACCAAAACAGAATTCGAAAAGAACGCTTGCAAAAATAATTGAATGAACGAGTTTGTATTTTTTCGCCATCGGATTGAAAACGAGTGTCTCATCTGTTCGGAGCCTGTGGCTACACGAAGAACGATAAAAATGAAGCGGCAACAAAACATCACATTACAATGATGTGTCTTATTTATAGCCATGACAGATAACTTGTCACCACTCAGTCATCATGTTATCTGGATCTCTGTAAAGAACTGCATGCAGCCACACACACACACACACACACACACACACACACACACAATTCATGTCAAGAATAATCTTATGATTAAGACAGAATTTGTGACTTTAGTAGTAGTATGGTAGACTCCAGTAAGTATTAGGATTTCAAGATGAAACAAAAAAGTACCTCCCGCTCTCCTAAGTGTCATTGTGAAAACATGAGAAGCACGTGGGCAGTGTGCTTCTGCTCACACCTACATCCCCACTTGTGTGTGTTCGGGGATCTATTCTGTCCAGGCTTGAGTATGTAGGTCACCTAGCAGCACTGGGCCATCAATTTCACTGTCCTACTTAAACAGACACACACTGTGCACTTGAAAAAGTGGGAATTTTTCACTCAAAGCACCAAGAGAAACCCCTTCACCCCAGCTTTTCTCCATCTACCCAATATTTCATCCTGTGGGTTGAGAAATTGGCGCACAGTAGTAACATGATTCAAAAAAAGTAAAGAAATAAAGCAACAACCTAATAATCCGTGGTAGAGGAGCTGAGTTTTTCTGATAAGGAACGCTGTGCATAGACAAATCCAATTTAGAGCGTTCACACTAAGAAAAAAAAAAAAAAAAAAAAGAATCCAGGCTTCTGATCTTTTCTATAGAAAAGTCCCTTAAAAGACTAAATCCATCTGCCCTGCCCTTAGCAAGTTTTGTTTTATTTAATCTGTTCCTCACAGAGTTTATTACAGAATAAGCATGCGGCTGGTAAAACTGATACAGTCCATTTATAAAGGAAGATATTTAGAACTAAAAACAAAAAGTACGGTGCTGTATCATGGCTCCACAATGACAACAAATGGACTAAGCTCAAAATGTGCGAGACCTATTCTTATTTTTAGTTCACTTAGCAGTTTATTAATGACCTGCAGCTTACCATATAATGAAGACGCTGAGAGTACTGATGTAAAGGCAAGTAATTCTAACATCACACCAAATTACAGCACTCCATCAGCAGCCCATTAAATGGAGGATGACGAAGTGACAGAGTGACTACAACAAACTAAATTAAAACCCCAATAAGTCAATCAAAGACAATCTAATGGGATGAAACCTGTAATTGAGATCGTACAACTAGCAATTGGGATTAAAAAGAAAAAGAATGGATCAAAGTTTAAAAAAAAAAAATGCAAATGCAAACTCATGAGGTTGAATGAATCAATCAAGGGAACAAGTTTGCATGATGCTTTCAAGTTCACTTTTACATTTGCATTGTAGTCTCCTTGAGGGTAATCATACACTACATTAAGCTCCTAAAATTCACACATGACTGAAGGAGCATGACAGATTCAAATCAAATGATCAAACGTGTTGACACACTGAGCCAGGGATGAGAGAGAGAGAGAGAGAGAGAGAGAGAGAGAGAGAGAGAGAGAGAGAGAGAGAGACACTCATAACAATATCTTTTAGAGAGGAATAATACTAATAGAATGTAATTGAGCCACTTGCTATGACTCTGCCCAGGCTTTTAATGTTTCAGCGCATATGGTACATTCAAAGAGATCAACGATTAACTCTTGCCTAATTAACAACACACAAACACACACACACACACACACACACACACACACACACACACACACACACACAGAAGGTGCAGACAGTTTCCCTGACACACGCTGCCTCCTGTATCCGCTAGCAGACCCAACATATGTTTCGGATTTATGCGTATCTTCATCAAAACAAATAAGGCAATATGCAGATCCACAAGCAATATATCAGACGGTAAAACATCTCCAGAGCGAAAAGTGTTTGATTTTCTCATACAGAGAAATGTTGGAAGAAAGAAATCCTGGATTTCTTATAAGTAAATAAACATCTACTAAAACAAGACTATCAGCTTCATTTAAAGAAATATATTTTTTCTCTCTGCTCTAATTGCACATTTAATTATAATGATTATAATGATCCTTATTTACTGGTTTATTTCCCCCCATGACATTAAGTGAAGGCACACCTAAAGAAAACATTAACGAATCTTCTCAGCGCAGATTATTGTAGTGAAAGAAACTGATGCCAACAGTGTAGTCAGTACACCGAGAGACTGAAGGCTAGCGGGCCACGTTTTCCTCGTCAGCATATGTTGCCTATGTGCCGCGCCCTCTTCACGGCCTCCTTAGCACAATTTGGAATTTTATTAAGTGCAACATAATTGCTTGTATAATCAAATGTGGAAATGTACATTACAGAGCCATTCCAGAACATCTCCACTCTTTTAATCACTAGGCCTGGGATGGCGCCAAGGTGAATTAGCAGAAATTAAAAGCTCTGGTGCGCCTTCTGCTTCCTGCTGTCTTTCTGCACCTCCTTCGACCTGCTGCTTTCTCTTCTTTTATGCCGAGGAGAATATTTAAGAGCGCATCAAGATTTAAGAGTGCTGTGACTAACGGATGACTGCAGCCAGGAGGCAGCATTAAGCAGAGGCGGGAGAGGAGACGTGCTGCCTTTCAGGAATATTCAGAGAAAGATGAAGAGATAGCATTTCAGTATAGAAAAAAAAAACACAGGAGAGGAAAGAAATGACCAAAAGAGAAATAAAAATGCAGTTTGAACACTCATGGTGCTTCAACTCAGCATCTATGATGGTAAATAAACTGAGTGAGAGGTTTACTTGTGAGAATATAATACAAATGTCGCACTTTAAAAAAGGATTTTTATTAGTAAAAGGATTAAGAATATGATAAAAGCAATACTAAAAGCAAATTTTCCAAAGTACAATATTTTTGTAAATTATTTTTAAAAAATGACAATTTAATTAGTTAATTTTCTTAATCTTTATGACAAAAACCTAAGTTTAAACTGAAGTAATTTATTTTGGAAAGCTCTCTCTCTCTCTCTCTCTCTCTTTGTCTGTCTGTCTTTCTCTCTCTATCAAAATGTTTATTATAATATATATATATATATGTGTGTGTGTGTGTATATATATATATATATATATATATATATATATATATATATATATATATATATATATATATATATATATATATATACATATATATAGTCTTTAGCACACATACACACACACACACATAAAAGACTGTGCTAAAGACTATATATATGTGAGTGTGTGTGTCTGTGTGTGTGTGTTTGTTTTATCATCCATGACCTCATTCCCTGAAATACAAATATTATCCCACAGTTAAGTATGATGGAGGACCTGTGATGTGAAACCTTGTTAGGATACATGGCATCACGGCATCAATGAATCACCAGGACAGTTTAAAAGGAACGTGTGCATTTGGACCTACATTTATATCATTGTCCTGCTGGAGGATTTAACCCCCTAGCAGAGATGACCTTTCATGTTTGCAAAAGAAAGGTACACAAAATACTACACTCAGATGTGCCAATACCTCTGAAACATCTTTTGTGTGTTGTTGTTAAAAATATTTTATTTTCTTTAAAAGAAAAATATTTGATTTTCAGTCTGCTGTTAAGCTAATTAACTAACAAAGATACTTTTTTCCACAACCTTTTTGATTGACCTTAAGCAAGGGTGCCAATAATTCTGAAATGTATTCTAAATGAATGCTGTAGAGTGTATTTGTTGTTTGGTGCACTTTCGCCCGCAAAAAACCTGCTTCACTGTATTGTACTATTTGCACTAGTCATGGTGCGGTGCATTATACATCGGCATATATAACACTTTACACAAAAGCATCGTTTAAGATCTATGAAGCCTTTATCCAACGTGTGGAAATTCAGACAAAGACGACTCCTGTCAATTCTCATTGTAACTGTAACAGATTTTTTGACTTTAAAGCGGTAGCTCAGTTATACTGGTGAGTAAAATGCTATTTATGCTCAGTGTGCATTGTTTTATACGAAAGAAACCATTAACTGCCTCCAAGATAAATTATTACCATTAAACATCCTCAAAAATACTACAGCTAGTAAAAACAGACAGGGAAAAATGATCAAAGCCTGAGGCTATTAGCTTAAGGCTGGTAATTCAGCCCCTGATCAATATTTTGAGATGCCCTGAACGGGAGGGAAAGGAAAAGGCTAAAGACTAGCTTTTTAAAAGCACATTTTAGCTTGAGGTGTTTCATCCCTCTTTAATTGCCATTTGAGATAGGCCTGATCAATCTGATGGCCTGAATTCCAGCTGTGTGCTACTATTAGCCAACCTTTGAAGATGCACGCTGAGGGGGTCTCACAGTTGGCCCACATGCCTCTAATTCATCTAAAGGTTATTCAGATAAAGCGGGCAGTAGATGGCCATGGTACTGACTTTTTTCCAGTCTTTCTTCTGTTGTGGTGGCATTGCTCTGGGCTTATTAAGGAGGCAATGAGATGGACAAGTGTATCTGCAGGGCTTACACCAAGCACACTGCTGAAACAGCCAACAATGAGCCAAAACAAACCAAAAACTGGGTTATAACTAGACTGAGGAGCTTGGTGGAGGTCAGTATACTGTACTCACACACATAGACTATCTTGCATGAAGTATTTGGTGGCTCTTGCAACAAATTTGGTGGATATTTTAACTGGCTCGATAATGCTGAACCAAATCCAGACCTCAATAACCAAAAGGAAATCTTCCTGCCCTTATGGTTTTAAAAAATATTTCCTGCACTGTTTCTCCAAGAGGAGCAACTCATCCTTCTACAAGACTTTCTCGCTAATTGCAAACGAAAGCAGCCCCAGTGCTCATATGACCGTAGGATCTTGTACAATACACTGAGTGCTACAACCTATGCTGCAAATTATTATGCAATATTGGGAGAAAATGACAGATGCACTCTGTTGGAAGAAAGGCATCAGATGCTCAGCACCTCAAGAGAAATGAGAGCTGTTATGTCAAAAAAGACGGTGAGGCAGAGTCTGAGAAAGTAGCATCCTTCACATTTTGATGGGATGCAAGTGGGCCGACATTAGCAACATCCTGGGTCATTTATGAGGGCCAAAGAGCCACTTCAGCAGGACCCTGAGAGACTAGCTTTCAAAGAGCCTCTTCCCACACACATTCCTGTTCATATTCAGTCTCTCTGTCTCTCAATCTTTTTGGCGCTCTCTCTTCCTTGCTCTCTCACTTCCATGCCCACTTTTCTTTCTCACCCTCCACACGGCGTCCAGGCGAAGGTCTGAAGAGCACAAGGAGCAAATTACACCTTCATTAATAGATAGCCCTCTTTGTAATCTTGCATGCCCTCCATGTTATCATGTCCTTGTAATCCTTGACTATGACACTGCTCTTAACAAGACTTAATGTAGCTGAAAGCTGATGCTTAATAATCTATCAAAGATAGCAGGGGCACTAGCTGTAATAGAGGATCCCTTGCACATAATCAGGAAGCTCTGCTGCAATTCAGAGTGGTTCGGCGAAAAATTGCCTGGCTGGAGATATGGCTACAGAGTGAAAGCTGATGATACCCGAGAGCCTGTGTCCTAACATACATAGCTATTTTATTTACAACCCCTTGCTCTCTGGCTGTGGACAGAGAATGTGGACAGTTTTTGACTACAGATTTTGCCAGCCACGCTTCACGCTAAACATATTTTGGCATATGGTGGATTTGTGCAGTGAGTATGAACATATAGATGGATTTATAATGAGGGGAGAACTGATATTGGGATCTCTGTATATTTACATTTACAGCATTTGGCAGACACCCTTATCCAGTGTGAAGTACAAAAGTGCTTAAGTCTCTATCATTGAATGCATGAACTCTGGTTCACTAGGCTACAGACTTAAGATACCATGAGTCTAAATCACTGTTCAATGTTTTTTTTTTTTTAAATACACACATACAACAAACAGGGAAGAAAGTGCTAGTTAAATTGTTTCACGAATAAGTAGGTCTTCAACCATCGTTTGAAAATAGCCAGTGAGTTGTCCGGACCCCTAGGGGACGTTCATTCCACCACCTCTGTGCCAGAACAGAAAAGAGTTTTGTAGTATACTTACCTCTTACCCGGAGAGACGGTGGTTCCTGTTGAGTAGTGCTGGTAGATCTGAGGGTACGAGGTGCAGTGCAATGAGTGATGAGGGCTTTGAAAATAGGGAGCTGGTCCACTTTTGGCTTTGTAGGCAAGCATCGTTTTTTTGGATCTGATGCGTGTAGCTACCGGAAGCGGGTGGTATGCAAGAACTTAGGCAGGCTTAAACAAATCGTGCAGCTGTATTTTGGATGAATTGCAGAGGATGTATTCCGTTCATAGGTAGACCTGCCAGCAGTGAGTTGCAGTAGTCCAGACTTGAGATGACAAGAGACAATGAACAAGTACCTGAGTAGCCTGTGAGGACAAAAACGGCCGAATCCTTCTAATGTTGTAGAGAAGGAACCGACATGAGTGAGTCACATTAGCAACATGCAAGGAAAAGGACAGTTGATTGATTGTCCATGGTTACCCCAAGTTTGCGAGCTGTGGGGAGATCAGTTCGTTATGCAGTATATTCCCAAACTCTCACTTGGAACCTGTAGATTAGCTTTCTTCCTACCTCAAACACATGCAGAGATTGTTGTGACCTGGAAGAAAGCATCTTTCTTCCAAGATAGGACAAAAACATATGAAGGTTTCTACCAACCAGTTTGGTAATCACTTAGTATGCTAACAAGACACAATGGTTCTACTGGTTATTTAGAATGTATGGTTAATATTCTCATTTAGCCATAGAAAGCACCAGAGCATAAATGATAAGAGACAAGAAACAGGCAGTAGATTTGCTGATATGATCTAAACCTACAATACTGGGTCTATAAAACTGAGACATCTTTCTCATACTTGTGTCTAGAACTTGAATGATGGCTCCCAGAGCACCGCTATATTCCTTAAAGAAACCTATATTTACAGTCTGGTGCATTATTTAAGCAGTGTTGTATTGGCAGCACTTATGTGTAGAGTGTGATTCATAGAGTTATATGACACCTGCAATATGGAAGCACTTCCACAAAAACACTAGACTAAAATAAACACTTAATTCCAGCAGTCCTCAAAGTTCATAACAACTGCTTTAGATATTGACATAACAGTCAAGTGACAGAGTTTTGTTGAGATTTTTGTTACAACACCATGACAACAGAGCTCTTAATGACAGTGGATCAAAGTCCTATAACAGTTTATATGCTGTACATTTTTCTACAAAACACAGGTTTAAAAAATGATTTGCACTCTTAAGTCGCTTCCTGGAATAAAGTAACAAGTTTGGAGTCGTTTGAAGAGAGATCTTGGTCCACTATTCTTTTTAAGCCCCTTTATATCCTCAGGTTTGGGTAGATATGTAGATATCCCTCATCATTGCACATCACAGGTTCTCATCTACCTGATTTCATGTGACGATCGGTGAAGTTCAAGCACTGCATCTTATGAGCAGGGATTCTTCTCACCATGCTTCCAAACAGAAGTTTCTTTCATTATGTCACTTAAAAGTCTGTCACTTGACTCAGGTGGTGTGAAAGCGCTACATATGAATGTCTGATTGTTTGGGAGAAAAACTGTAGTTTTAAAACTGTTCTGCAAGTCCAACTGTTCAGTTGTGCTGTTAGACTGTGTGTGTGTGTGTGTGTGTTTGTGTGTTTTTGTGTGTGTGCGTGTTTGTGTGTGTGCACGCGTGTTTGTGTGTGTGCTCGTGTGTGTGTGTGTGTGTGTGTGTGTATGTGAGCATGTGTTTGTGTGTTTGTGTGTGCACGCATGTGTGTGTGTGTGTGTGTTTTATCGCTTCGGTTTAATTTAAAGAGCAAATCTGAGCAAATCTAAATCAGCCAGACTCCCCTGACCTTCACCAGAGCCTGAGGTAGTGGTCAACCTCCAGCTGTCCGTTCTCCTCAGAGACTCTTCACACAATAGTGCTGAGCCAATGAACGTCTGAGCGGCCAGCCTTTTCTTTGTCTCCCCTACCGATCAGCGTGGGCAAGATAAAGCAATAGGCCTTCACAAACACGGTCTAAAAGGAGCTCTTCTATGCAATGCCCATCTCTCTCTCTCTCTCTCTCTCTCTCTCTCTCTCCCCTTCTCTTTCCTTCTCGTCTCATGCATAAGGGGATTGCTCACTGCAAAATGTCACTCGCTGTCATTTTTATAATTTGATTTATACGTTGTCAGAAATCTACTTATGCCTCGCAGGCTGCCAGAGTCAAAAAGCCATCCAGGATCGTTGTACAACAGATCGTTGCACATATTCTCCCTACAATTTCCTTTAATAACCCTTTCGAAGTACAAGAAGGAAGGAAATGGAATTTTAATGATATTGCCAGCTCCCCACCCCCTTTCTCCTCCTACCATACATACTTTACCACTCTGAAGTCAAACGCTTATTCTCCAAATTTCCTCTTACTGAAATTTCCGTGTCACCACGTGTACATATTTCTTTTATTGATCTTTTCTCCAGGAAATGTGGGGATTCTTTAGTAGATGATGGAGCCTGCTTCTGAATGATAGGTGGGAGAAGCGTGTTTAAAAGTGAGACATGTATGCTCCTACTTTTTTTTGGAGCGCATGCAGCCAGACTTGATTATTTAAAAAGAAATCTCTCTTCAAGCCTGACGACGCTGAGCTGGATTCCTACACTGCTTCTAAAGCATAATGACAAGTTCACAGATTCACTACAATTGCAAATGCTAATGTAAATATGGTGAAAATGGGACATTAATGAGTAAAGGTAATGGACAGGAACCAAGACTCACAAGAGTACATGTTTGATACAGTTATTATTAAACAGCAGAAAAATATGTAATGTACATTTTAAAATTGTTTGAATTAGCAACCATGGTCCATAAGATCTAGTGAGGTTTTTAAAGATTGTGACGAGGTGAAGAAGGGTAAAGTCTATTTCACCAGGGTCCCTTGTTCGATTCTGAGTTTGGGGTACTGTCTATTGCCCCTTTTTCCACCATGGCAGTTTGAGTGCTGGTTCGGAGCCAGAGCCTAATTAAAAATCAGTTCTTTCTTTTTCGAGACCCAAAGCACCGGCTCTGAACCAGGAAAATTGGTTCTTAAGTAGCACCAAAACGTTGCTGGTCTAGACTTAAGAACCGCTTGTGTCAGGGGCTGGGGGCGGGGCTACTGTGACCAACAAGACAAAAGAGAATGCTGTTAGTGCAATTTTTAAATCAGGATTCGCCGCATGAGCATTAACAGTAAAGCAACATCCACCATTGTTGATGTTGTGTTTGTGTTTTCCGCTGCTGCGCTAACATTGCTGTATAACGTTGTATACAGTGACGTAAGACTTGGCTCTGTGATGGCTCTCTCCATGGAAAGGCAAACTGGTTCTTAGAAGGCCAGCTTCGAACCAGCACTCTGAACCAGCACCCTGTTCTTTCCGGTGGAAAGTGGCATTTGTGGAGTTGCTGATAATCATTATTTACTAATAAGTTCCTCAAGGATATTGTGATCACAGAAATATTACAACACATCAACAAAATCCATGACATTCAAAATCAATTTTTATAAAATTACTGCTGATTGTCCAGATTCGGGCCAAGATCATACGGCATATTCACAATACACATTCAGCCAAAACACTTTTTGGTGCATCTAACCAATTGTAAAGCTATCAGAGAAAGTAATTACATGTGTCTTCAATGGAAATAGTTTCAAAAAAGAATGTTGTGCTTGTGATTTGGCCAGCTGAGGTAGTTTTCTTCCAGAAAGGACAAACTCTCTGCAAATTGCATCCCAAACGTTAGGGGGAAAAAAAACTGCAGCAAAACCAAACATCTTTGGCCACAACAATCCTGGAGAGACTGACTAACCTTAATCACCCCTATGTGTGTATATGTGTACGGTGACGGTCTGGAGTCCCATCCTCACGGTCAGTGTTCCCGGGATTGACTGGGATAAGGTGCCTACTGAAGACGAATAAATGACTCTTTATAGATTACATGCACTTTCTCTGTGCTTAGAAAAGATAGAGAATTTCACCCCAGCAGCAAGAAAGAGTTCCTGAGACGATATTCATCACTAGATCAATTACTAATAACTGCTAAATTCTTATTGTACCAGAGATCATCAAACAACCTGCATTGTTCTTCTACACTGGCACAATGAAAGCCCTTTGTAGCTTTGTTTTCTCTACTCCTTCCTGATTCTGATCCCAAGAGTGAGGTACATTACTCTTTGGATCACCGAAAACTACTCAGGTTTTGGATCTTCTGTATTCTATTCAGTGAAAGGAAGCTTTCTCGTTCTCGCACTCTCAGCTCCAGGATGAATTTTGCCTTGTTTAGAGCTCTCTGATTCTTTACAAAGTCCAGGCATCTAAGCATTCTGAGAACAAAGCAGCGGGTCTTGAAGGCTGATGCACTAAGAAAGAGGATGCATTTCATGGGGGCTACATTGCAGTCCTCAGATTTGGAGAACTATGCAGGCTGCTATAACTTGCTGTCTAGCGAAATTCTTAATGTGTTTACTTTCGAGGAATTTAGGCTTAAACCTAGCTTGCTACATCTATGCTATAACAGAATTAGGTCAGTAATGACGCCTATGATTTTCCTCCTGAAGCGTTGTCATCGCTGGAGTTCAAAGAAATTTATACATCATGATGCTGCATGACACATCCGTAAACAAGGGTGCCAAAATAAATCTCTCTTTGTTCCATTCAGCAAAGACAAGTGTTATCAGGGGCTCTCTTTCTCTCTGCGTGTTGGTGATTGTTTCAAAGCTAGAGGAGCTCTTATCTCTGCGCCTGTTAACATGTCCCTCCATTAGTGCTGCTTGTTGCCACTCACAACACCACTGTTGCCATGGCTACAATAAAGCGTTGCCACATAGGCCGGGGGGACATCTTTACATGCCCTAAACTGCTTTCCCCTTCCACGAGTAGTGATTGAAGCCTGAAAGTTGTGTGCCAAATCCATGTTCTTCTTGATGCACATTTCCTTCATTTAGCACTAGTGACGAGCAGGGTGACAAAACTTTTTCCAGAAAACAGGAATAAACTGGATGGGACGGAAGCCTGGGTATCATATACACTCATAAACTGATTCACATTTGCATTGACGCATGCTCATTTTATCCAAAGCGTATTACTGAGTTAAGCAGTTGAGGGTTAAAGGTCTTGTTCAAGGGTCCAACAGTTGAAATGGTGTATGAAGGATCTCACAACCACAAACTCACATAAACTCAGTATTCCAGAGTCCTAAGCATTGAGCCACAAATACCTCGTCCATTTCAAGAAAATGTGCAGTGTGAGCACTGTCCAAATCACAGACTTCAGTCTCCATATCTCTTGAGTGTGTGACGTTGTCAGAGCAGCTCTCAGGGCAGGGAATTTTCATGTGCAAATGAATTCAATCAGGTATCAATATTTTCACCTTGCACATCACACAAGCCATGATGCTTGTTCACTTCGTCTTTGTCAAAACATCGAGCTTTTTTGTTTTGTTTTGTTTTTTGTTGTTCTTTCACAACCAATACAAACCATTACCATTGTGAGAAATACAAACAGAGCCAAAATTCATGAATGTGTCATTGTTAATCATGCTCGGCAAGGGCCATCACCTCTGTCCCTCCTATCGCCATTAATCTCACTCAACTCCGGCTCCGCAGCACCTGGATTTTCATCATTATGAACAAAAGGGGACGGCTGTACGTGGGGGGGACTCTGCGACGCCTGTGCTGTATTCTTCTGTTTATTGAAAGTGACACGATGAGAAATAAAGGCCTAGTAAACACTATGAAAACTATTTCATATGTGCAGATATGGTGATTATCTGTTGACAAAATAAAAAAGTCATCTAAGCCTTGCAGCAGCTGCGAGCTTGTTGTATCAGTGTTCTTAGGCATGAAGAAATTAGAGGCTCTCGGTCTGAGCTGACGGCAATATCACTCGTTTACATATTCCTTATTTTGTGTGTGCGTGCATGTGTGTGTGTGTGTGTGTGTGTGTGCGTGTGTGTATGTATGTATGTATATACATACATACATGCATATTCACACACATAGATAAACTGAAAAGAAAGAGATGTTTGTGTTTAGCCTTTAGGTGTCCTTTCATGGTCAGCAGGAGTCGGCTTCAAAGGCCTGCCATGAGGAGCTTTTCTCCTCTTCTACATTGAGCTAATCCCACCAGAATCTGGATTCAGGTCGATGGAAGTTCTGTCCATATAATGTGACTGCTAGGAGTAAATACACTTAACAGGCCATGAAGGAGCAGTGTGTGTGTGTGTGTGTGTGTGTGTGTGTGTGTGTGTGTGTGTGTGTGTGTGTGTGTGTGCCACAGTGCTCGGGGCCTCTGTGCCTAAGACTGCTCCTGATAAGCTTTTCCATTGGCATTGTTCTGAAGAGATAGAACCTATTGAAATGAAATCTAAAGGCTGAAAGAGCCAATTCTCTCTCTCCCGCTCTCTGTCTCTCTCATTCTCTCTCTCTCTCTCTCTCACACACACTTACTCCCTCTCCCTCTCTGTCTCTTTCTCTCCCTCTCTCTCTGTGTCTCTCTCTCTGTCTCTCTCTCTATCTGTCTCTCTCTCTCTCTCTCTCTCTCTCTCTCTCTCTCTGTCTCTCCCGCTCTCTGTGAACTTATCTGTGAGAAGGACAGGTGAAAATGGGGAAGCTGAGAGAAAAGCCCAGGTCGTCCACCTCCCTCTCTCGTTCCATTCTTTTCAAACTGACCGCCGACAGACCGTCCAGTATCTACACCTTGCACACAACTCGATGGTTTTGTCTTTCCCGTAATCCCACCAAACCGGCATGCTCACGTTGCAGCGCACAAACGCACTGCCAATTACATCCCTGCAGTTTGGAAGACTGGTGTAAAGGAGGACTGGCGTGGAGAACATGGCGTGCCATATCTCAAAATTTCTCACAGGTTTTCACCTTTAAGCACGACACGTCGCCAACCTAAACAGCCAAAAAACTGGTTTAGGGTTCAGTTTTCTAGCTATGTGTGCCCTCCTCTGTTCTTCTTCTGTTGGGTCTTCAGTACAGCCTGCCTTCAGCATGTGCCACCCAGGAGAACTGTTCTCATTAACCTTTTACGCCTCTACTCTGTGCCATTTAAAGGCAGAAAAATTCACCTCCCGTGTCAGATCGATTCTTTTCATGCCCTCGTGGTGCTTACCGCTCGCTCTGAACCCAGATAGCCTTCATATCTCCAGTTCTCACTTGAGCTTCCGACCGAAAGAAGTGAAAAACTGAGGCGCAAATTTGTCCACTTTTTTAACAAATTTGTATTTGACTCCATTCAGCGCTTCTCCTCTGAGCTTTGGGATCGGTTTAAGCAAGGCAGCTGATTGAGCTGCCCTTCAAATAAAAGTGATGCAATTACCCATAAGCAGTGGCAGAGCATGTTGAGGATAATGATGAGTAGCTGAGAAAAAATTAAGTGCAAACAGATATTTGAACGATTTGCATCATCTCACTGGATATCTTTCTCTGTCAGAAACTATATCGATGCTTTTTTTAATAAACACTGAGCTGAAAATATTCCTCCTCTGCACATGTACAGTCTAAACCCTCAACAATTTAATAAGATCTCGGGCCTCCAGGGAATCATGGACAAGACGCTAAAACAGAGTGAATAACGCTACGGCCGTTTTGAACAGAGACGAAGCAGAGCATCGCAGATCTACTGACTGATCACAGTTTCTCACCTAAAATATTATAGTACAAGTTGGGCTTGTAATTAGATGTCTGTCAGAAAAAAAAAAAAACTCATTCTCACTCCCACTGAATAGGGCTGGATAACATGTCTGTGTAGATGACAGCAAGTCAATCGCAGCTTGTTTTTGGCAAATGGGTTACTTCAAGGTTATTACATGACGGGAAAGAGATTCCTGCGCTGGGGTCGGAGTTCAGACTGAGAGCGAGGAGAGAGACGGGCCCTTCATTTCACTCGTCGCATGAGCAAAATAAGACCTGTCTAAAAAACGTGGCTATGAAAAATACGCCATTTTCCATTACTATGATGCAGTAAAGCTTGTTTTTGGTTTCTACCTGTGTCTCAAAGTGATTGGCATTAAATATTAAATAAATTAGGCATCGATAAATGAATCGATAATGTATATCATTTATTATGCAAAGACAACAAACTGTTGCTGTTTCAGTCATTGGAGTCATTTGTTCCCTTTCATTTTTTGTAATTGTAATTAAAACAGAGTGGCTGAGAGCTTGGTGTAGAGCGCCGGCTGCCAGCGCGGGCCTTTCCATCTTTCTTCTCTTATCAATTAGTGTAACAATAATATTGCTCCCTTGCTGCATGAGCCATTAGCATTTTGATTGAACATCTCAAACACAAAGTGGCAAGGCTGTTTAATGCCACAGGATTGTCTCGTGCTGTTCTGCATTGCTGCATTCTTCTCTATTGGGGCCTGTCGCTTTCATCTGAATAAAGCCTCTGATGGGGGGAAATGGGGCAGGGGGGGGTTGTAAAACATGGCTGGAGAGGGAGAGTGCGGGTTAGTTGCTTAGAAATTAAAGAAGAAAAAAAGTTAGAGATAAGGTGTTTGAAGTGTTCAAAATGTGTGGTGTGTGTGTGTGTGTGA